>NW_026057585.1:1781011-1800982 GCF_023721935.1 Panthera uncia
GCCGGCGCCCCGCCCGCCACGCGCCCAGCCCGCGCCCCTCGGCGGCCCCCCGCCCCCCGCGCGGCCAGGCCACCCACCCGGGGCGCGGGCGCTGACCGCCCCTGTGTGCTGGCGCCCGCCGACGGCTCAGGCGAAATCCGGGCCGTCCCTGCCCTCCCCGGAGGCAGCCGTCACTCCGGGCCCCGTCCCGGGGGGGCCGCGCGCTGGGCTGGGCCGGTGGGGGGGGGGGGGGCTCGGGACCCCGGCCGCCGGACCGTCCCTGCACGGGGGCGGGGGGCGCTGCCCTCGAGCGCGGTGGGCGAGCCCCGTGCGGGTGGGGGCTGCGCGCTGCGGCGCGGTGAGCCGTCGGCCGTCCCTGCCCTCTCCTCCACGCAGCCCTCCTGCCTGTCCCAGATTGGGCCGTGCCCTGTGTGGTTGGGAGAGCTCCGGGCCCTCTGTGAGCCTCGGTTTCTTCATCCGCAACATTTTACACACGGGGGCGTAGCAGAAGGAATGCGCTGACTCAGGAGTCAGGGGATCTGGGTTTGAATCTCAGCTCCAGGACGTGCGGCTCTGTGGTCTTGGCCGCAGTTTCCCCACGGGTCAAATGGGGCTGATCTGATGTATATGATAGACCCGGAGATATGTCTGTCCATCCGTATCTGGAGGAATGCACCCCAAACGCGGAGTGAGCCGCCACACCTGAGGAGGGGAAAAATAGGCTTTCGCTGTTTTGCTCTATATGCTTATATAGTGTTTGAATTTGTACCCAGAAGCGTTATCTATGTTATTGGCGTAAATAAATAACATATACAAAATGTCTGACATAGAGTACTTAATAAGTGGTCACTATTAGTTTAAACATTTTATTTGCTATCCACTCATGAACCACAGCCATGTATTGTTAGGTCTACCCACTATTTTAAAGCTTTTTTTTTTTTTTCATTGACTTGTCAATATTTTAAAACCAGATGTTTCATAACTTCTCTTGAAAAACAAAAACATAGAAATAAAAGCTCTAGCAACATTGTCCTGTGTCACCACAAAATCACAGGGTCTCAGGCGCTCCCACCTCATGTTTCTTGAGCACCTGTTTTTCCTTGGTGCCGACACAGAGGGCAGTCTGTGGCCTCAGGGAGTTGGGGCTAGTTGGACACAGCCAACCACCGGGAAGTAAGCACTGAACTCAGGGAAGTGAAAATCTAAGAGCTTTTAAAATGTTAAGAATTGGGGCGCCTGGGTGGCCCTGGCGGTGAGCGTCAGACTTCAGCTCCGGTCATGATCTAGCGGTTCTTGAGTTCAGGCCCTGCGTCGGGCTATGTGCTGACAGCTCGGAGCCTGGAGCCTGCTTCTGATTGTGTGTCTCCCTCTGCTCCTGCCCCACTCACACTCTGTCTCTCTCTCAAAAATAAATAAACATTAAAAAAATAATTTTTTTTAAATGTTAAGAACTGTTTCCTTATTTGAAGTTCAACATGTATGTTTTGTTTTTTCAATAAATCCTTAAGTTCTTTCCAGACAAGGACTATTTAAGCTACTTTGTATCATCTATATTTTTTCATACTTTGTGCTTTTTTTGTATTTGTAGGGTTAAATATTTGAATTGGAATGTTCTAGAACAGACAAATGAGTCCCAGGTGCCCAGGCCTGCTCTCCCAACTTTTCCACCTAAGCCCAGAGGCCTACAGGCAGGTAGGTAAGCTGGCTAGGGACCAGAGGCCTCTGTGATTTTGTAGGGATTCAGGACAATGTTGTTGCTAGAGCTTCTGTTTTTGCGTTTTCAGGAGAAGTTGTATCCGATTTTAAAATATTGACAAGTGACTAAAAAATCTCAAGACAGTAAGTATACCAGAGGTGCCTGGGTGGCTCAGTCGGTCCGACTCTTGGTCTTGGCTCAGGTCATGATCTCACAGTTTCGTGAGTTTGAGCCCCTCATCAGGCTCTGTGCTGAGCGGAGCCTGCTTGGGATTCTCTCTCTCCCTCTCTTTCTGCCCTTACCCCACTCATGCTGTCTCTCTCAAAATAAATAAATAAACTTTAAAAAAAAGGCAGTAAGTACACTCCACAAAACCTATTGATCAGATTTGTCTACAAGCCTCAAGTTTGTGCCTCTCCTTAAAACATCCCTGGCATTGGGGCGCCTGGGTGGCTCAGTCGGTTAAATGTCTGACTTCGGCTTGACTTATGATCTCACAGTTTGTGGGTACAGCGTCCAGCCCAGCATGGGGCTTTGCACTGACAGCTCAGAGCCACTTTGGATTCTGGGCCTCCCTCTCTCTCTCTCTGCCATTCCCCCACTGGCGCTTGTGCGCTCGCGCGCGCTCTCTCTCTCTCTCTCTCTCTCACACACACACACACACACACACACACACACAAATAAATAAATAAACATTAAACCAAACAAAACCATCCTCAGTGTTGGTCTTGTGTCCCTAAAGAGCTTTCGAAGCTAATGGGTTAATGCTGCTGTCCCAGGAGGGCTGGTTTATCTAGGGACTGTTGGTGACAGCCCTAACCCAGAGGCATATTTATAGCCCTGGGTGTGGAGGGGAAGCCCCTTTGCTCAGACCTCAGAGCACAAAGCAGGTGATGAAACGCCCAGCCCACAGGGCCAAAGGAAGATATTTTAGGTCAGGGGACCTTTCAGTGACCCTGAGTGACATCCCATCAGCATTCATTTATCTAGGAGGAGGCAAGCTGCCAAACAGGAGGGTGCCACTGAGCACAGCAGAGGGGGAAGGAGCCTGGGTGGAGGGAAAAGGTCTGCCTTTGACATTTGTAACTGCCATGAACTGAAGGTCAGAAATAGTCCCTTCCATTAAGAAGTGGCTGTGGATGAAAGAACTCGTAAGATTTATCATTGTCACCTCCTGTGACTTGGTGGTCTGAAAATGTTGTATAAAGGAAAGAATTTCCTATGCCTCGGCAATTTGTGAAGTACCAGCTTAAATTTGCGGACACTGTCTTGAGGATAAAAGGAAGCATTTTTCAAAGGCTATATAATCAGTAGATGTTCACCCAAAAGTATCTCTGAAGACAGGACAGGTAGAAGATGAAGAGGAGGACGAGCTGAGAGTTTGTCTGACTTTGAACTTAACACAGTGTCCTGATAATAATATAGCTAACATTACTCTGGACTCAGCAGTGCTTACTTACAGCTATACAAGTGCTTACTCTGTGCACAGTCCTCAGCTTAACAGATTTGGAAACAAAGACACAAAGAGAAATGCAGTACTTGGCCCCAGATCTCACAGGTAGAAGCTATTATCTGTATATATTGTGTGCAAGTGAAATTTTTGAGACATTTAGCTGAGTTTGTATTGTCATTTTTTTTTTTTCTGGTAGTATGTTAAGGGAGTTCTGTGTTGAATTAAGTAACATTTTTAACTACTGTTTCCTGTGAGACACTGTCCCTATCCTAGATAATGCTGATGATCATACCAGTGTGTACAGGTGGGGCCCAGGAACTAATATGAAACTGTGCCTTTTGGTTTGTGGCCATAGCAACCATTTTCAGAAAGCCTGGTGTTTGCCTTTCTGCCTCTCCGAATCATGGTTTGCTCAACTCCTTTGTTCCAGAAGAACCACTCTTTTCCCAGTCGCTACACACCAGGCTGATCTCCAGCTGTTGATTCCCAATGTCCTGTCACATTGGTTCACACTGTTTTCTTTCACTGATGCCATTCTTCTGACCATTAGGCTTTGCGTTGGCCCAGTGAGCTCACTTCCCACAAGTTATGACAACAGCCTATTGTGATCTGTTTCCTACAAGGAACCTGGAGGGTGGGGATCACTCGGCCACATCTACCTTTGTATTCACCACCTCGCCTTGCACATAGTAGGCATTTAATAAATGCTTGTGGGATGAGTCCATGAAGGAGAAATGGTGAGCACTGCCTCAGCTCTGGACACATTCCAGCACTTTCTGGTGGTTGTCTTGTCCTATCATGGCTCACCTGGCTCTGGGGTGATGAAATGATGCAGAAACAGAATGTGACCCGTTTGATAAACGAGGACCAAGACACAGATGGGACGCTCTAGTTTCCTAGTCACTGCTCTAGAGTCATTACATTTGGTCAGAAACTCCCAAAGTCTGAATTTTTCTTGATTTGATTTCCATATTTCAATCTAAGAGTACCTCTCAGGCAGATCTTGAGACTGCCTCAGTACCTCCCTGAGTCATGTATCTGTCTGGTCGTCAGCATTCCGCAAACAGGAAGTGCTTGATAAATCTTTATGGAACTGAATGAATTGATTGGACATAACCTTGGCAGCCATTAAGTTTACAATATCATCAGTCCTTTGACAACTGTGTTAAGTGGTTTGGACCCATGTGCGTATCTTCTTCCATATGTGTTTGCAAGACATGGCCATAAGCTAGAGCTTCTGGATCAGGCCCCCAAAATGTTTGCGGATACTCATTGTCTGCTAAATTGGAAGGTTCCTCAGACGATATCCTCTGTTATAGTCTCAGCACAACCGATTTACAGATTTAACAAGATGGTACCTGTCACCAGGGATGGGGAACAATTGGCCAGGACCTGTCCCTCTGACGCAAGCTTCCACTCAGCCTTGTCTTTAGGATCTTCGAGAACATTCATCAGTGTCTGTGTGCCCTTGCAGCTAGCGGGGCCTGGGAGCCCATGGTGGTCCGTGCGGTCGCTGCTGCTGCAAGCTGGGGAGACTTGGCACTGGGTCCTGAAGAGGTTAACCGTGGGGGGACGGCGCTGATCCAGACTCCAGTCCCGGTTCTGCCATTTGGGGGTCGTGTGGCCTTAGACACGCTAAGCTGCTGCTCTGTCACCTCTGAACGTCGACTAACGACAGTATCCAGCTTACCTACTTCACAGGCCACTGTGAAAACCAAAATAAAAATGACAGCATGCATGTGAAAGCTTAGAGTCCTATGGAAAAGTAAGTCGTGTTAGGTTAATGATGCTGTTCAAACTTTTTTTTAGTTGATGGGCCACATAGATCAAGACTCTGGCTTCAGTGAAGACTTCAAGCTGCCTCGACATGATGCCCGGAGTTCTCCACTGAGGGTGCTGCAAGACACAGCAAGACTCTGCCAGGACTTGCCGGTGACAGAGTGGACATATTCCTGTGTTCTCACAGCAGGTTGGAGATCGTGGCCCGGCCTCTGTGCCAGGGATTGGGGGAAAAAGTTATGTTGCTGTCTGGGCAGAAGCTGATTTTCTTACTAAGAAATCTGGCACCAGACGTGTGCCACCAGGACTGAGTTCTGTGATGTCTTCCCAGCTTGGCAGACTCCTTGTCGCCCTGGGGCTCTGGGACCACAGTATGTGGTGCTATGGACTGGCTTAGGTTCAGCAGGAGCTGATAGGAAAGGTGCTTGGGAAGATGGGCCAGGTCACAGAAAGAAGGGCAAGCACTGGCTAGTGGTAGCGGGGATGAGGCTCGAGGACTCCAAGCACTCTGAGAAAACACAGCAACCTATTGTTTTGGTATTGGGTCTGGGAGTGCACTTCATGTAATGGCCACACATAGTACTGTGACCAGTTCCAAGATCAACTACAGATGTGAATTCAGAGCAGGACACAGTGCATTTTCCCAAGTAAGGAGGGTGACAGACACATATCTTCTCAGCCCAAGGAGGCTTCTACGAGAGAATAAAGGTCCATGTGACAAATGGGCCCAATTTCCAACCCCTCACCTAATTGTACAAGTAAATTAAGAATTCTCCCATCAGATGGGGCACCTGGGTGGCTCAGTCAGTTAAGTGTCCGACTTTGGCTCTGGTCATGATCTTACGGCTTGTGGGTTCAAGCCCCGTGTCGGGCTCTGTGCTGACAGCTCAGAGCCTGGAGCCTGCTTTGGATTCTGTGTCTCCCTCTCTCTCTGCTCTTCTCACACTTGTGCTCTCTCTCTGTCTCTCAAAAATAAATAAAAACATTTTAAAAATTAAAAAAAAAAAAGAATTTTCCCACCAGAGCAGAGGTATACAGAGAGAGCAGGTTCTGGAAGTAATGTGGGTCCTAGTCACAGTTTGAGGAAGGTGTCACTTTCACAGTTACAGAGCAGAGCCAGAGTCTCTGGGCCAGAATGTGAGCAAGTCATTTCTACTACCTGCACGTCAAGAATATAGCTTCTTTCTTCATGGGTTGTTACTGGACACACAGGACTCTAACTGCCTTAAAGAAGGGGCCACGGTAATTCTCCCCACATGAATCTCACTCTTGTGCCTAGAACTTTCCCTGCCTTTCTGGAGAAAACCAGTTTGGTGTCAAATTAATCTGGACAGACTGTGCTGAAGGCCTAAGAAAGGCAGACATAAAAGGGTAAGAATAAGGGTACAAATTCAATACCATGGCCCGAGAGGCAGGCAGGGCTGCCAAAGGAGAGGCAAGAATTTCGTACATGCCAAGGACTTGAAGTCAGAAATAGAAGAGTTGGGGCATGATGTGAAGGAAAGGTGAGCTGAGGCAGGAGGAAGTGTGGGCTTGCCCTCTGACCACAGGCCTTGGCTCATTCAGGGGCCTCAAAAGCCCTGAATGCACAAACAAGGGCCCACCGGTACTGGAGAGGGTCTCCCTTCTCTGCTCACAGCCTTCCCTGCTCTTGGCAGCATCAGTATCTACCTGGCTCTGAGCTTGGCATTCAGAGCCTTGCCCTGTGGCCACAGCCGGCCTCTCCAGCTTCACCCCCACCCCAAACAGGCTGAGCCCCTCAGCCAGGGCCTGTGCTAGAAGGTCCTCCGCCCTCCCTCCCCTCTGTGCTCGGAACATCCACCTGCCAAGCCCCAGCTCAGTCTCTCTGAGGGAACTCCTGGTGTCCCAGGACCATCTCTGTCCATGTCTCTCCCTGGCCCAACCCTCTGGCCATGGCAGTTCTCTCCAGGCCAAGGGGGCCTGTCACTCAGGTGTGCCTGCCGATCACCCGTGGGGATTATTAAATTACAGGTGTCGGGTCCCCAGTCTGGGTGATCTCATTCCTGAGCTCCATGGGTGATGGGTGCACGCCCGGGCATGAGGCCCCTCATCTAAACCACTCGTGGGGAGGTTTACCTGTGAACCGGGTCCTAATCTGGGTGCTGGAACACAGGTCTGAAGGAACCACATTTCAATTTCTTTCTCAATAATTTGTTTCAAGCTTTCCTGACCCTGGGGCAATGGAAACTCAATCGTCAATTTCAGGGATCCCACCCTCACCTTTGGGCACTCAGCAGCGCCAGCTGAGTTTCCAGAAAGACTGTGTTGGTGACGGCAAAGCTGTTTATTCACTGAGAGAAGCTGACAAATATCCTGGAGCAAAGGTCAGTCCGTCTTTCTTGCTCTGACCTTGCCGCAGCCAGGGTCACAGGCCCAGAGGAGGGACGTGGCGGAGGAGCCGGTGGGGACACACCAGGTCAGTCTGTGGCAGTGGCACCTGGAACCTGGGGGAAGGAAGGGTCGTGATGAGGTCCACTCGGTTTACTTAAAACTGAATGAAGTCTTCTCCCCGAACCTGCTTCCTCTCCTGACTTATCACCTGTTGTTCAAAATCCTAGAGTCCTCTTTAAGCCTTTCTCTCCTCGCCCTAGAACAGTGTGGAACTTTAGAGGCATTTTGCCTAGTCCTTTATTAAAAAAATTTTTTTTAAGGTTTATTCATTTTTTAGAGACAGAAACAGAGCCTGAGTGGGGGAGGGGCAGAGAGAGAGGGAGACACAGAATCCGAAGCAGGCTCCAGGCTCTGAGCTGTCAGCACAGAGCCCGACGCGGGGCTCGAACTCACAAACCCTGAGATCATGACCTGAGGCGAAGTTGGATGCTTAACCAACTGAGCCACCCAGGCACCCCTCACTTTTGAATAACTAGATTATTTTAAAAACCCCAAAAAACTAGATTATGAATTGCCCAGGGCAGGGGCTTTGCCTCATACTTCTTGGTTTCCCCTGCAGGACCTGGCGTTGAGGACTGCGTGATAAAAATCTCAGTCACCTCTTGTGTGTGGTGTATGCTGAGGGAAACTTCAGCAAAATGCAGACATTTCTAGGCAGAAATGTCCACTGAGCCATTATAAGCCCAGAAGAGCCGGAGACATAAACCGGGAAGGAAATATTTACCATACAGGGTGAGCAAGCCCCAAGAGTAGCCGAAAAACTCTTGGGGGAAAGAAGGGGTGCACAAGTCCAGCAGGTGCCCCAGAACAATAGGGGAGACAGAACACACTGAGGACCAAAAGTCAGAACCAGACTGAGGCTTTGCTGCAGCAGGAGGTGACCCAGCGCCTGTGGCCACGGGCCCAGGTCACCTCTGGCAAACACACAGGTGCGCCTCTGCTCCCGATGGGATTTCCTGGGCTCTCCAGTGACCCCTGCCCTTCCCGGGGCTGGGAAGTGTGGTGGTCCCTGCTCAGCGGCCTCCTGTTCCATATGGGACTCCAGCCTGGCTCCCCAGCTTTCCTGCTCCGGCTGTGGCTGGCCGCTCTCCTCCCGTCCCTGTTCCTTCACCTCTGGGCAGGGTCTGCTGCCATGGGGGGCAGCTGGACAGTCAGGTGATGGAGGGGCAGTTAGGCCCAGTACCAGTCACTGTCCTCTCCCTGCAGATCCCATCCCGCTCCAAAGGCGGGGAGACACCAGCACGTGGGGGTTCAGAGACACACCATGGGCCCAAACTCTTCACCAGGCCCAGGGCCTCCCAGTCCCTATAGGGTCTTCAGATTCATCCTCTCATCTGATCTTCCCCCAAACCTTGTAAAGTGGGGGTGCACTGGAGGACATTCCAGCCATGCATCAGATGAGAAAAACGAGGCAGGAGGTGCCAAACATTCCACCAAGCGGGAGCCGGGACTGGGGTCTCCCACCTTCTGGCCCAGCACTTAGGGCAGGGGCAGGGAGAAGGCGTGGTGGGCTCAGCCTGGATTCCCTGGGGGGGGGGGGGGGTGAGTGGGGGCTTAAGTACCATCACCCTAAGTGACAAGTGGCCTTTTGGCGCTGGGAGGGATGAAGCAGTGTAGGCTGTCTCCTTATGTTACAAAAGAAAGGGCCCAGGAGGTCTTGAGCTGCTCTGGGCCACAGGTTCCTGGAGCGCAGAGTGGTGGGGGACTCTTACTCCAGGCTGGAATGAGCCGCATTGCACACTCAGTGTGTGGAACAGTCAGGACCCATGCTTTTGTCCTCTGGTGACTGGGCCACAGATCGGATCCCATTTGTGCAAGGTTGTGGGGCCCTTCTGCAGATCCCTTCGTTTTCATTCATGAGCACTACAAGCACAGTATTCCCAGCCTGCCCAGGTTCACATCCCAGCTCCCTGTGTGCAAAGGGGACATCCCTATGCCACTGCCTAGGGTTTTTTTTTGTTTTTTTTTTTTTAATGTTTTTATTTTTGAGAGAGAGAGAGAGAGACAGAATACTAGCAAGGGAGGGACAGAGATAGAGAGGGAGGCACAGAATCCAAAGCAGGCTCCAGGCTCTGGGCTGTCAGCACAGAGCCTGATGCAGGGCTTGAACTCATGAACTGCGAGATCATGACCTGAGCCGAAGTCAGACGTTTAGCTGACTGAGCCCCCAGGCACCCCGTAATGAGGTGATACACATAAAGTCTTTAACTGAATAGCGCCTGGCCACAGTAAGTCCCCACAATATCGGTTGGTGTTATTATACACTTATTCTAGAGTTAGAAGAATGGGCTGTAGAATTGTTTGGCTATGCAAGTGTAGGTGTCTGCCTGCATACCCCCGTCTGGTCCGGAGGCCTCAGGAGGAAGGTGTTGCAAGGTCTGCTCTGTGGTTTAACTGACCTGGATAGAACCTCCTTGGTCCCTTCTCCAAGGGTGGACCAGGAGGCCCTCACCTGCTCTGCATCCTGCCAGGGAAATGTCATCAGCGGCTGACTCTGCTCTCTGACCCTTGGCCCTGAATCACCAAAGAACTGAACACCCCAGGGAGGCTGGTCCCTGCCCACTGGCTGATCACTGAGAACAGGTGGGTCCTGAAGGCTGGGCCAGACTTATTTTTGGGGAGGCGAAGCAAATCCAAGCCGAGATGTTGGAGAGAATTAGAGAAAACACCCCCATCTCAGCTCCCATCTGCCAGGCTGGGGCTGGGCACGGCACGACACGAAAGCAGAGCAAGGGGGACTTGACTCAAAGCAAAATGACCAACCAAGAGGCTGGGAAAAGAGGCGGGTTCAGATGGGAGCCAGGAGCTCCTGGTGGGGTCAGCAGGGTGTTCGGGAGGCTCGGGCTTCTCTCTATGAAGGTTTGGGGACCAGAGGGGCCCGGGACATGGGCAGAGGACAGTGGGTTTGGTGACCTGAGCAGAGGGCATCTGTTCCTGTCCCTCTCCCGGGGCAGTGAGGCTGGTGCCCCCTGGGCAGCTGAGCCCTGGGCAGGCTCAGGGCCAGTGCGGCCTCTCTGGGCGGGGTTCTCCAGTGCAAGGCATGTGAGCACAGGCTAGGGGTGGGGCCGTCAGTTAGGACCAGCAGATATGTGTTGCTGCCTCTCCCTGGCCACACCAAGGCTTCGGCACCTTCTTCCCCACCCATCCATTCCTCTCCAGCTTCAGTCCTTTACACTGAAGTGGACTTTTAAAAATAGGTAAAGCACATGGTACACAGTGGAAAGTTCCCTGTCCTGCCCCGCCCCACCTTCCCCTCCTCGGAGCAACATCTGTGTCCTTACTGGGATGATGCATGGGTATGCTAGCATAGAAGTTAATATTCTCCCTTTCTGGCTTTTTCTGGTGGCAGAGATTCCTCTGAGAGTCTGAAAAAACTCACTGAAATAGGGTATACACACACACACACACACACACACACACACACACACACACACAAATTAGTGTGCAATTTCAGGGGATTATAACACACTCTTGTGGCCCTTTTGATCCTACTCAGCAAGGGATTCTGGTTGTGACGTGTCTGGGTCTGATCCACATTTTCTCTCCTTAACACTGTTACCCCACATACACACTTCCCCTGCCTGCCAGGATTTGACAAGATTTCAACAATGGAGAGCTTCTAAGGCCTTGATGGAGCAGCTTAAGCAAGCAAGCCGTTCAGTGCCTTCTTTAAAAAACTCCCTGTTATACTGAGGCCCAAATAAAATCTAAACTCTTAGAATGGCTTGGGAGGCCCTCTACTCGTGGTGTCCCTGAACGTCCCTCCTGGTCCCCTCCAGCCACGATCGCCCTCTGACCACACAGCTCTGGCCACACCGACCTTTCTGTCACACCCAGGTCTCACCTCAGGGTCTTTGCTTAAGCTGCTCCCTGTGCTAGGAAAACCATTTCCCCTGTTGGCTGCAGTGCTGGTTCCTTCTGGTGTCCCTCCCCAGACACTCTTGTGTGTGCCCCGCTCTCGGCACCCCTTCTGGAGGGCACCATCCCATTTCATTTTCCTCGGTGCGCTTACTCTTCTGAAGCTGTCTGACTTCTGTAGCCATCTACCGCCCCTGCCACCAGGACACGAGCTCTGGGAAGTCAGAGGCCTTGCGTGTCCCACCTCTAGTGCCCAGAAGGGGGCACTCAGTAAATGTCTCTGCATTGACTAAAGAATCTTGGTGGAGATCAGATATGAATCGAGACTCAACTCTCCATCCCATCAAAGTAGCTCCAGGCCATCCTGGCTCCCTCTCTAGGCAAAGTTCCTGCCTCTCCCTCATTTCTCTATTCCCAGATGTCCTACCCTTTTCCCAGATCTCTGGGGCCCCTCCTTCCCAATCAGCATCTAACAAAAACTCTTTTGTGATTTTATGCCCGGGGGATTTAATCTGAGTCAATTTGGCATCGCCAGCCCTGGCTCAGCTGAGTCCAAAGGTCTGATCAGTGTTTCCAGCGGACTAGCCAGCAACTCTGTCGTCTGAGGGCTCTGAGCTCCACCCCAGTGGGACCAAGGGTACTGATGAGGCCGGTCCTCGCCTCGCTCACTGAGCTGCCATTCCTGGGCCAATAAACGAAGCCCGAACAAGTGAGAAAAGCAAAGGCTATTGATTCAAGAGCTTGCTACAGCAAGGGAAGTCAGTCAGCCAAGGTCACTTGCATTTTAAAAGAGACTCCAGGGTAGGTGGAGGGGTGGTAAAGCTTTATTTATAGCAGAGAAATGGGAAAGATTCAGGTACCTGGTGCCTTCTCTGGAGCCTGTTGGCGTGGGGAAGCTGGAAGGCAGGTGACTAGAAGCCAGGCATCCTGTATGACTGGTTGGGGGTGCATATTTGACTCTCTGGCTGGTCCTAAGTTGCAGAGTGGACAAAAGTTAGGGAAGTTGTCAGTTCTGGCCATTTTGAGCAACTATTCCAGAAGTTAGTGGTTAGCTTTCTGAAATGCTCCTAGACATAGTCTGACTTGTTACAAACGGGACCTATGGATTACCTGGGTGGTTTACTGTATTTGAGGAGGTGATTTCCTGGGCGGGTTTCTGCAGGTTGTGGATGTCCGAGGTCTGTTTTTCCATATGGTCTCGCCATTGTCTGTGTGTTCAGTACAGATCAGTCTTTTGGGGACTCCTCCCTCCTTCCCTTGAACACGGGAACATCCCGGGCCAGTAGAACCGTCAAGTCTTTGATCTCCTCCGTCCTGCAGCTCTCTGGCGAGAGCCTTCGCGGTGCAAAGAATGGAGAGAGGTGCAGTGAGAGGGGCAGGAAGGCCTGGCGGTGAGGCACACGCACCCACGAGTCGTGTGTTGGGTTCAACGCAGGGATTCTGAGTTGAGAAGGTTTTATGAAAGGTGTGGGGTTTCAGGAGTGGGATTGCTACAGATGGAAACTGGGGAGAGAGAGGGGGGACACTCTTGGAAGGGAATACGATGAGGCAGGGGGCAGGTGGAGAGACCTTAGGTTAGTCACTTCCTTTGAGTCTTAATTCTTCACTGTGTACAGCCTCTGTGAGGCAAACATGGTGTGCATGAAGGTGCTGTGAGCTGTGAAGGTTTCAGCATGAGGGAAGGCTGTGGGAAACACCTGGAAAGGGCCTCTCTCATCAGAATAAGGAGGCTGAATGTACCTAGACAGTGATAATAATAATGCTAGCAGTGGGGCGCCTGGCTAGCCCAGTCGTAGCACATGTGACTCTTAATCTCAGGGTCATGAGTTCAAGCCCCACGTTGGGCATGGAGCCTACCTAAAAAATCAGACAAACAACCAAGCACTTACTGAGTTGGAGTCACTGCTCTAAGCCTGCAGAGAACCCCGGCAACAGTCCCATGAGGCAGTTACTATTATTATCTCCATATTACAGGTGAGATACCTGAGGCACAGAGCAGCTAAGGAGTTTGCCCTGAGTCACACAGTGTCAGAGGGGAGAGAATGCTTAGATTGCGTGCTTTGCACAAATCAGCAGCAGCTGTGTACCCTCAAACGCTGCCTCCTGATTCAAGGTCTTTGTCCTCGGATGTGTGTCCCAATGCATCATCATCAATCAGCTATAATAAAAGTCAGCTTTCACTAAATACCAGGCATGGTGCTAAGCATTTGCATTAACTCACTTATTTAAAAAAAAAATTAATTTTTTTTTAATGTTTATTTATTTTTGAGAGAGAGAGACAGAGTGTGAGCAGGGGAGGGCAGAGAGAGAGGGAAACACAGAATCTGAATCAGGTTTCAGGCTCTGCACTGTCAGCACAGAGCCTGACATGGGGCTTGAACTCACGTACTGTGAGATCATGACCTGAGCCAAAGCCGGGCACTTAACTGACTGAGCCACCGAGGTGCCCCTTTAAAAAAATTGTTTTAAGTTTATTTATTTTGAAGGGGGGGGGAGGGACAGAGAAAGAGAGAATCCCAAGTAGGCTCTGCACCTGCCAGTGCAGAACCCGACGTGGGGATTGAATTCATGAACCATGGGATAATACCCTGAGCTGAAATCCAGAGTTGGAAGGTTAACTGACTGAGGCACCCAGGTGCCCCTGTACTAACTCATTTAATCTTTGTACCAGCCCTCTGAGGTAAGGAACTGTGATTATCGTTTCCACTTTACGGAGGAGAAAACCAAGGAGTTGCGTGGCATAGCCCATGCCTCTGACTTTGGAGTCTGCACGCCCACCACTACCACACGGCCTCTCTTCAATAAGCAAGGGCTGGGACTACTCATCACTCAAGCCCTGATCCACACGGTGGTCTGTGCCTAGGAGCCAACTCCACATCAGTGGTTCTTGCCTTTCTCGATCACAGACCCCTTTAACACTCGCCCCAGGAAAATGTGTGCATGCACACACACTCACACCCCTTAAGAAATTCACAGACACCCCCCCCCCTCAAGCCTTTCCATGGCAAGTGGGTGATGGGAAAGACTTCTGGGGTGAGTGTTTCAGCCGGGGGATATTCTCCAGTCTGGAACAAAAGGGCATGGCTTTGAATTTTAAGAGATTTACTTTATTGAAAGAGTGAAAAGTCAGGGGCGCCTGGGTGGCTCAGTCGGTTAAGCACTCTTCATTTGGGCTCAGGTCACGATCTCACCTTGGTGAGACTGAGACCAGCATTGGGATTGTCTCTCTTTCTCCCTCTTCCTCTGCCCCTCCCCTACTCACACGCATGCGTGCACACACTCTCTCTCCCTCTCAAAATAAAATAAACAAACATAAAAATTAAAAAATAAAATTCCAAGGGTGCCAGTCGGCGCGGAGCCTGCTTGGGATTCTGTCTCTCCTCTCTGCCCCTCCCCCATTTGTGCTCACTCTCTCTCTCTCTCAAAATAAATAAACTTAAAAAATAAAAAAGTAAATACATAAAATTCCATAGCTACTTTTATTTACTTCACTAGTGAACAGAACAAAAAGCAGTCCATCCTGAGAATCCCCATCTTTGGATCAATTTAATTACCCACTTCTCTCACACATCTAGCCAGCTGAACACTGCTGGAAGAAATCTCATAATTCTGCCGATTTATGCCAATGCACATTTATGGGGTCTAATCCCAGCTGGGTCTTTAACACTACTTGGCAGCTCTTGTACCAGATAAACACTCACACCCTTTCTCACGATGGCCACTCCAACCCTTCTGTAATGATTCTTTGAGCTTTAAAAGTTTTCATGTATTAGAAACATAATTGCACAAATTTTAATTCATAACCTCCAGGATTTTTATCCAGTTTCTCCATGTACTTGGGCTCTTGACCCTTTATTTTTTGGATAATTATTTATTTAGAGGCTACCATACCTGGCATTGGGCTGGGCTCTAGGACCCGACTATGGTCTCTGTTCCCACGAACTTTACAGCCCAGAGAAAAAGACTATCATTCCACAAATAATTACAAGTATGGTGAGGGACACTAAATGTGTTGATGTGGGGATTTCAGGAAGGCCTCCCTGAAGTGGTGGCCTTTCAAGCTGAGTCCTGAAGGATGATATGTCAGTTTGGAATGCTTTGGGCTGCACACAACAGAAAATCTGACCGACAGTGAAACCATAAGGATGTTTATTATTTCCTTAAGAAGTCTAGCAAAGGGGCGCCTGGGTGGCTCAAGTCAATTAAGTGTCTGACTTTGACTCAGGTCATGATCTCATGGTCCGTGGGCTCAAGCCCCACATCGCGCTCTGTGCTGACAGCTCAGAGCCTTGAGCCTGGTTTAGATTCTGTGTCTTCCCACCTCTCTCTCTGCCCTCCATGCTCACTCTCTCCCTCTCTCAAAAATAAACATAAAAAAAAAAAAAAGAAATCAGAGCCCTTTATAAAAAAAAAAGAAGAAGAAGAAGAAGAAGAAGAAGAAAAAGAAGAAAAAGAAGAAGAAGAAGGTCTAGAAGCAAAGAGTTTCAGGGCTTTTAGATAGCTCAACAATATCAATATCAATATCACTGATATCCCTACAAATTTCTTAGCTTTTCCCTCAGTCATAAAAAGGTTGCCATAGATTCAAGCGTGACTTACACAACATCACTCTGAAGCACAAAGAGAAAGGGTTCTGGTCCCCCAGCAGCTCTCTTTCAGAAGGGCACAAGAATTCACCCACAAATTCCCAGGAGTTTTTCTCTTTTTTCCCCCCAAAAGTGGGTCATATGCCCACCTCAGGCATAGAAAAAGGGGGTTACCATGACTCACTTAGTCCAACCAGGATCAATCCCGTAGCACAGTGAGGATCCTACCTTCTCTGAAGATATTGCTGCTTATCGGACTCCTCAAATGAGGATTAAAGGGTTTACCAATTCTGGATATGGACACCTAGATAATTCAAATAAAATTAACCTTCATACCAATAAAACTTAAACTTTTAAAAAGTCATCTTTTTTTTTAAATTTTTTTTCAACGTTTATTTATTTTTGAGACAGAGAGAGACAGAGCATGAACAGAGGAGGGGCAGAGAGAGAGGGAGACACAGAATCTGAAACAGGCTGCAGGTTCTGAGCGGTCAGCAGAGCCCGACGCAGGGCTCGAACTCACGGGCCGTCAGGTCATGACCTGAGCCGAAGTCGGACGCTTAACCGACCAAGCCACCCAGGCACCCCTAAAAAGTCATCTTAAAAGCATCAGTGGGGTGTCTAAGTGGCTCGGTCGGTTAAGTGTCGACTCTTGGTTTCAGCTCAGGTCATGATCTCATGGTTGTGAGTTCAGACCTGCGTTGGGCTCCGGGCTAACAATGCAGAGACTGCTTGGGATTCTCTCTCCTTCTCTCTGCCTCTCCCCTGCTTGCGCTCTCTCGCTCTCTCTCTCTCTCTCTCTCTCTCTCAAAATAAATAAACTTAAAAAAAAAAAGCATCAGAGAAGTAACAAGATTTGAGGAATTGCTGAATTGTGATGCTGAGATACTGAAGAGGGGAAAGTGGAGAAGTGAAGTCTCTTCTGAAGGTTGCTTATGCCCTGGGGCTTTGTTCTGGAAAAGGCTGAACTGCAATTGTGGCTGCATGGAGGGGCTAGGGTGAAAATTTCAAAGTCAGGTGGTTCTGGATTGCTAGTGCCCTCAAGAGCTGGTAAATAATAAGTTCTTTTTAGAGAAAGACACTATTATCTTGAACCTCAAGGTATTTCTATAAATAACTTTCAAAAACAATGTCCAGTACACAAAGATAACCCAAGGACATCAGACAGCATGAATAAGAACAGTAGGTACAACAGGTCATAGTAGTAGACTCATAGGGTCTCCAGATATTGAAATGATCAGCACAGATTACAAAACAATAAAATCCAAGAATGGAAAATTTGGCTGGGAAATAGAAACTTTAAAAAATGATATTACAAATCTTAAACAGGGGGAACAATGTAAATTCTGGAACTTAAAACTACAATAACCAAAATTAAGAACTGAAAGAATTTTACCAGCAGATTAGAAATAGTAAAGGAAAAATTAATGAACTGGAATACAGGTCAGAAGGAAATACCAAGAATGATGCATAATGGGGAAAAAAAAAAGGAAATGCAGAGGGGCGGGTAAGAGACATAATATCACAATGAAAAGGTCTAAGCAGAGTCCGAAAGGAAAGGAAAGAATGGACATAGGCAATAATTGATGAAATAATGGCTCAAAAATTTCCAGAGTTGATGAAACACATTAAATCATACATTTAAGAATCCAACAAATCCTAAGCAGGATAAATACAAAATTCACTGCCTTACACATTAGTGAAACTGCAGAAAACCAAAGACAAGGAGAAAATAGTAAAAGTGGTCAGAATAAAACACAAATTACCTTTAAAGGTCACAACAGGGGTGCCTTGGTGGCTCAGTAGATTAAGCATTCAACTTCAGCTCAGGTTATGATCTCATGGTCTGTGAGTTAGAGCCCTGTGTTGGGCGTGAAGCCCGCTTCGGATTCTCTCTCTCTCACTCTCTCTCTCTGCCCCTCCCCTGCTTGCTCTCTCTCTTACAAAAATAAATAAACATTTAAAAAAATTAAAAGCCACAACATTCAAAGGACCCACACTTCTTGATTTCAAAGCTTACTCCAAAGCTACAGGAATCAATACAGTGTGGTAATGGCATAAGGGTAAACAGACAGGTCAGTGGAATAGAATTCAGAGTCCAGAATAAAACCTCACATTTATGGTCAATTGATTTTCAACATGGTGCCAAAAATTCAATAGGGACAAAAGTCTTTTCAATAAACAATTCTGGGACAATTGTATATCCACATACAAATAAATAAAAGTGGACCCCTACCTCATGTGATATATAAAAATCAGCTCTAAATGGGACAAAGACCTAAAAATATAAAATTCTTAGAAGAAAACGATCACAGGAATAAATCTTTGTGACCTCAGGTTAGGCAATGGTTTTCTAGATATAACACCAAAAGCATAAACAACTAAAGAAAAAACAGATTAGACTATATGAAATTTAAAACTTTTGTGCTTCGAAGGATACCATCAAGAAAGTGAAAACACAAGGGCACCTGGCTGGCTCAGTTAGGTAGAACATGCAACTCTTGATCTTGGGGTTATGAGTTCGAGCCCCACATTGAGGGTAGAGTTTACTTAAAACAAATAAGTGAAAAGACAATCCACAGAGTAGGAGAAAATGTTTGCAAATCATATATATGATAAAGGACTTTTAATGAGAATACATAAAGAACTCTTACAATTCAGTAGTAAAAAGACAAATAACCAGTTAAGTAATGGGCAAAGGATTTGAACAGACATTAATCCAAAGAAGACACACAGGGGCCCCTGGGTGGCTCAGTGGGTTGAGCATCTGAGTCTTGATTTCAGCTCAGGTCATGATCTCATGGTCCTGAGACCAAGCACTGTGTCGGGCTCCACGCTGGCAGCACGGAGCCTGCTTGGGATTTTTTTCTCTCCCTCTCTCTGCCCCTCCCCTGCTCGTGCTGTCTCTCTCAAAATAAATAAAGAAACGTTAAAACAATTAAAACAAAAAACAAAGAAGACATACAAATGGCGAATAAACACTTGGAAAGATGCTCAACATCCATCATTAGCCAGTAGGGAAATGCAAATCAAAACTACAATGAAAAGTACTTCATCTCACACCCACCAGAATGCTAAAATAAAAAAAGACAGTTAATAGCGAGGTTGATGAGGATGTGGAAATCTGGAACCTCACATACTGCTGCTGGGAATGTAAAACAGTACAGTCACTTTGGAAAACAATTTGGTAGTTCCTCAAAGGTTAAACATAGGATCACTGTATGACCCCAAAATTCTGCCCCTAGGTATGACCCAAGAGAAATGATAACATTTGTTCTCATAAAAACTTGTACATGAATATTCATGGTGGAATAATAGAAAAAAAAAATGGAACTGAAACATCCATTAGCCAATGAATGGATAAAATGTGTTATACCCACACAACGGAGTACTATTCAGCCATAAAAAGGAACGAAGTGCTGATATATGCTACAATATGGATGGACTTTGAAAATACGCTAAGTAAAAGGAGGTAGACAATGAAGGCGACATATTGAATGATTCCTTTTACGTGGAATTGACAGAATAGGAAAAGATCTATAAGGACAGAAAGTAGATTAATGGTCACTGAGGGGTGACAGGCAGGGGCTGGGGGGTAGATAGGGGGAATGAAGGTGACATCTAAATGATAAAGGGTCTGTTTCTGGGATGATAAAAATGTTCTAAAATTTGTGGCAATGGTTGCACAACTTTTGTGAATATACTAAAAACCCACTTAGGGACACCTGGGTGGCTCAGTTGGTTAAGTATCCGACTTTGGCTCAGGTCACGATCTCACAGTTTGTGAGTTCGAGCCCCGCATCGGGCTCTGTGCTGACAGCTTAGAGCCTGGAGCCTGCTTCGAATTCTGTGTCTCCCTCTCTCTCTGCCCCTCCCCCACTCATGCTCTGTCTCTCTCTTTCCTTTAAAAATAATAAAAACATTTAAAAAAATTAAAAAACGCATTTAATTGTATACTTTATTTATTTATTTATTTTACTTTTTTTTTTATTTTACATTCAATGTGGGGCTCGCACTCACAATCCTGAGATCAAGAGCTGCATGTTCTACCAACTGAGCCAGTCAGGCACTCCTAGCTGTATACTTTAAATGAGTGAGTTATATGATAAGCAAATTACATCCCAGTGAGGGAGGGAGGGAGGGAGGGAGGGAGGGAGAGAGAGAAAAAGAAAGAAAGAAAGAAAGAAAGAGAGAGAGAGAGAGAGAGA
>NW_026057585.1:1801082-1888456 GCF_023721935.1 Panthera uncia
AGAAAGAAAGAAAGAAAGAAAGAAAGAAAGAAAGAAATGGAGAGAGACTGTGTGAGCAGGGGAGGGGCAGAGAGAGAGGGAGACACAGAATCCAAAACAGGTTCCAGGCTCTAAGCTGTCAGCACAGAGCCTGATATAGGGCTCAAACTCACAAACTGTGAGATCATGACCTGAGCTGAAGTCAGATGCTCAACCAACTGAGCCACCCAGGTGTCCCAGGACTTTTTTTTTTTTTTTTTTTTTTTTTAGATCCAACTGTTATGCTCTTTACTAAAGATAAAGATACTTCATAATTATAAAAAGGTTCAATGGTTTAAGAAACAAAAAGTTCAAGGGTTCAATTTACCAGGAATATATAATAATTCTAATTTTTTTGTACCCAATAACATGATCTCAATGTATTTAAAGCAAAAACTAAAGTAAACAAATACCTGATCATAGTAGAGATTTTCACATACTCTTTCAATAGATAAGAAAATCAGTAAAGATTTAGAAGATTTGAATAATATTATTAACTATATGTACCAAACAAATATATAGAATACTGTATCTGAAAAACTGCAAAAATACACATTCTTTTCAAACACACACAAAGTATTTATAATTGACCATATACTAAGCCATAAAGCGAGTTTCAACAAATCCAAAGGGTTAAAATCATCCAGAGTTCATTTGTTAGGCGCGACACAATTATGTTAGACATCAGAAACAAAAGGACAGCTAAAAAACCCAGATGTTTGGAAATAAAATAATATGCTTCTAAATAACTCATGAATCAAAGAAGAAATCAGAATTAAATTACAAAGCCTGAAATAAAAGAATTAAAAAATATTACATATCAAAGGTTGTGGGTTACAAGCTATTGATGGAAATTTATAACCTTACATAGTTAAATCAGAAAAGAAGAAAATTTGAAAATTAATGAACTTAGATGCACCAAAAAGTACAAAAACAGCAAGTTAAACTTGATGAACTTAGAAATAAGGGAATAATAAAGATAATTGAAAGCATACATTACACACAATAGAATAAAAATAAAATAATTTGGTACTATGAGAAGACTAATGAAACTGATCAACCTTTGGTCAAATGAAAAAGAAAAGGGAGAGAGAGAGAAAGAGAGAGAGAGAGAGAAGACACAAATGAACCCTGTAAGGAATGAAAATGAAAAACAGGGCATTACTATAGTCCCTGCAGACCTTCAGAAGAAACCAAGAGGATATTAGGAACTTGACACTAAAGCACTGGAAAATTTTTATGGAATGGATACATCCCCAAGGGGGAAAAAGACAGTTTATAAAATACTCAAGGAAAAAATAGGAATTCTGAAAAGACCAGTAACTTAAATGAATTTACACACCAGTTTAAAATTTTCCCTGTCCCACATGGCTTCCTCAGCAACTTCTATCAAACTATCAAATATTTACAGAAGACAATGAGGTCAGTATTGTGCAAACCCTTTCAGAGAAAAGTAGTAATTACTTTCGCCAACTTATTTTGAGCCTAATACAATATATTGTAAATATAATTTTACATTTAATATTTATATAAAAGTAATATTAATTTTTGTATAAAATATAAAATATATTTTTAAAATTTTTGAAGAAAGGGAAGATGGAATAGGAGGACCCTGAGCTCACCTGTTCCACGGATTCAACTAGATAATGCACCAGTTTAAATAATGTAAAACTTTCTATATATTACTATGTTTTGACATTCTAGAAGAATCTTTTCCGGCTTGGGAGAGACAATTCTTCTTCTTCTCTTTAATGTTTATTTTTGAAAGAGCGTGAGCAGGGGAGAGTCAGAAAGAGAAGGAGACAGAGAATCCCAAGGAGGCCCTATGCTGTCAGCACAGAGGCCGACCGTGACCTGAGCTGAAATCAAGAGTCAGATGCTTAACCCACTGACCACCCAGGCGCCCTGAGAGACAATTCTTAAGAGATGGCCCAGCTGAGAGCATCATCCAGAGCCATCCCTCCTCTGTCCTGCCCTTTTCACTCCAGGAGGCAATACTCCTCTGCCTTAATCATCCCAGGGCTAGGTGCCAGGCAGCTAGGGACCAGCCCTCTAATCCAAAGCTGGCCAAAATTATTCCAACTAGTCAGTTCTAAACCCTTCCCTGCCTTGCCTTTTCCCCAGAAACCCCAATAAAGTCTGTGGCCTAAACCTTCTCACATCCCTTCTGCCTCCTGACTTTGGTGTCTTTCCAATGTGAAAGTTTTTTTGTTTTTTGTTTTTTTAATCTACAAAAATGGCTTTGTGTCTCCTGTTTCTAGGACCTGTGAGGTCCCCCTGCCCCCGTTCTGTCTCTTCTGTGGCTGCATCTAACCGACCACCTCATAAAAACCACGAAATATGTCATCTTGTTACTAAAAACTGATAAAGGCAGTATGAGGAAGATAAATACAGGTAAATCCCATTCATGAACAATAATACAAAAATTCTAAAAAATACAGTAGGAAGTTGAATCCAGCAATATATAAAAACGAATGACACATCATGTCCAAGTTGTGTTTATTATTATTTTAGTAATACAAGCTAAGTTTAACTTAAAAAAAAAATCAATTAATGAATTTACCATATTAACAAACCAAACAAGAAAAATCATGCATCCTCCCCATAGCTGCAGGGAAAATATTTAATACAATTTGACATATATTTATGATACAAAACTCTTAGTGAGTGTGCCTGGCTGGCTCAGTTGGTAGAGCATCCAACTCTTGATCTCAGGGTTGAGTTTGAGCCCCATACTGGGGCTAGAAATTACTTAAAAAATTTTTAAAAACAAACCAAAACAAAACTCTTAGCAAACTAGGAATAAAAGGGGACTTTTAAAATAATTTTTTATACATTTTAATTTATTTTTGAGAGACAGAGACAGAGCATGAGAGGGGGAGGGGCAGAGGGGGGGTGGACAGAATCTGAAGCGGGCTCCAGGCTCTAGGCTCTGAGCTGTCAGCACAGAATCTGCGGTGGGGCTCAAAACTGAGATCATGACCTAGGCCAAAGTCGGTGCTCAACCGAGTGAGCTACCAAAGTGCCCCAATCTCCCTTTTTTTATGAAGTTAAAAATACCTTAATGTTATATTATATACCCTTATCACATACTGTACCTTACTATGTACATATATACTTATATATACATTTTGTGTACAGAGTTGTGCACATAAGAATATGGCCACTGTATCTTCTGAGTGATTTAAGGGATTTCCAAAGGTTATGTTCACTGTAACTTTTGCCTTATGTACTGCTTTTAGAACCTAACTTTGGTATAAGGTACAACTCCATTGTTGATGGATTTAAACTTGTTTTTTTTTTTTTAACATTTATTCATTTTTGAGACAGAGCGTGAGCAGGGAAGGGGCAGAGAGAGAGGGAGACACAGAATCTGAAGCAGGCTCCAGGTTCTGAACTGTCAGCACAGGGCCCTATGCAGGGCTCGAACTCACAGACTACAAGACCATGACCTGAGCTGAAGTCGGAAGCTTAACCAACTGAGCCACCCAGGCACCCGCACTGTTGACAGATTTAAGAGCTATTTAGGAGATTTGGTGACTGCCTGGAATAGAAGGGAGAAGGAAAGTGATTCCCAGGTCTCTTGCCTAAACAACTGAATAGATGGTGGTTCTGTTTACTGAGATGGGGCCCACTGGGGTAGGAAGAGTTGGAGGGTAGAGATGGTCACTTATCTTTCCCAATATTTTATGAAAAACTTCAAAACTGCAGAAAAGTTGACAGACTGTATAGTGAACACCCATATAGCTACCATATAGGTTCTACAACACACTTACTGCTATATTTTCTTTTTTATATCTTCCCACATACCCATAGGAGTTCATTATTGAATAAGCTGAATGTGTGGGATCTAAGAGACTTCCAAGTATCATGTCTTGTAGGCTACTGGTGTAGAGGACAGAAGCACATTCAAAAAGCAGGCTGCACATGCTGCCTCCCCCTCTTCACCTCCCATTCATACTCAGTTCCCTAGAATTAGGCCTTGTAAAAAAACAGGTTGCTTACTTATTTATAATCTCTACACCCAATGTGGGACTTGAACTCACAACTGAAAGATCAAGAGTCACAGGCTCTTCTGACTGACCCAGCCAGGTGCCTCTAGAATGCAGCTTTTAATATCTTCCTTCTTTTTAAAAATTTTATTTATTTATTTATTTATTTATTTATTTATTCAGTCAGTCAGTCAGTCAGTCATTTTAGAGAGTTGTGCACGCATGCGCATGGGAAGGGCAGAGGGAGAGAGAAAGAGAATCTCAAGCAGGCTCCATGCAGAGCCTGACTCAGGGCTCGATCTCACGATAGTGAGATCATGACCTGAGCAGAAATCAAGAGTCTGATGCTCAACCGACTGAGCCACCCGGGCGCCCCTAACATCTTCCTTCTAAAGATTCTTTCACTAAGGACACCAACCACTGAAGACCCCAAAACTGAACTCATCGTCCTCCTCCTGGAAACCCTGCTGCTCCTCCTCCTGTACATCTTACCTTACAGTTACCCAAATCTCAAATTTAGGGTATCTCTGGCAGCAGGCAGGTTCTTTCACTCTCATCTTTTAAATATCTCTAACAGATGTCCTCTCCCTGTACCATTAAAGCTCTGGATCTCAAAATTTCTCATTTGACTGATATTAATGAGCTACAATTTCAACCTCTGAACTGGTCCCCATCGCTATCCTTTCTCTAGCTTATCTATTCGTCTGTCCATCTAATTTATCTTTTTAAAAAGTCTGTTCACATCACTTTTCTTTTGCAATATTTTACAGTTGCTTATACTCAGATTGGCATGACTTCCATAGTCCTTCAAGATCTGCCAGAAAGTATGACTACCCTTAAATTTATAACCTCCTGCCCAGTTACCCACCCACATCATTTTTACTACTTATTGGCTCTTCAAATATACCAATCACACTTTCTGCTTTATTGCCGCCTCCGCGAAGACCTCCCTGAAAGCTAGGAGACTCCCAGAGAATCCTGAGAATACATCTAATCATTAAATATTCAAGTCTCCACAGAGATAAAAATCCTTGAGGGCGGTGCTTTGGTCTTCTTTATGGCCAGAATACTTAGACTCACCACCTAAGAATACTCTACCTGACACAAAACGGACACTCTGTTTACTTCAGCGGGAACTCTACATACATCCAGTGCTTTGTACACTCTCCCCTTCTCTTCCTGCAAAATCCTACCCAAGCTTGAATTCCTTCTTGAAGCCTTCAACGGCCCCAACAAGTAGTTAGGGCTCTGGCTCCTTTATCCACTGCCCTGAGCTTAATAAATTATACTTTAATAGTTTATCTATATAACTAAGTGCCGTAAATGTGAACACTTTCCCTTTTTCTTGGTAACTAACATCAATCCTATCCATGCTTCTGAGCTCAATCCACAGCCACCTACCCTGATCCCCAGAGAGTTACTTCTTTTAACTCTCAGCTCACGAAGCCTGCAATCTATTTAGCGCCTGATAGTCTTTCATTACCGCGGCTTACTATCGCGTTCCCGGTTCCCTCCCTGTCCATCCTGTAGACTGTAACCTTGTAGGGGTGGGGAGGGCGATCCTACCTTTCTGACTCGCCCTCCAGTACTTGGCGCTGCGCTTTGCAAACGCAGCCGTAAAGCACCTCCGGGAAGCTCACGAAGGGACACAGCCCTTTGGAGACGTCCCTGCCGGCGGACCCGCCCCCTCCCTGATCCCGACCTAGGCGGAGCCACGCGCGGGCGGGGTGAGCGGAGGACTGGGCCCGGCCTCGCCTGGCTCAGGCCCCGGGTCCCAGCGGCTGTCGGGAGGATCTCCGGACATCCGCCGGCCGCTCGCGCAGGCGCGGAGACGTTCTTTGAACACGTGACCCAAGCCCTAGGCCCCAGTTGCCCGCGCAGGAGCAGGACGAGGCGCCGATCTCTCTCGCTGGTTGAGCCTGGTGCTGAAGGACAGGCGAGGGAGCTGCCAAGACGCTGCTTCGTTAGAAACAGCCATCCGGCAAAGTAAATAAATAAGAGGCTGGGGAGAACCGAGAGGCAGGTGTCTGTCTGGGAGCTGCTGGGGTTCAGCTTGTTCCTAGTTGGGGCAGGACGGCGGTCCTTGCCTCACCCCCCTCAGTCATAACTGGGACCAGGGAAGTCCCGCTTTCTGGAGACTTGTCCCCACGAGACACGAGTCTTCTTTCCGATCCTTCCAGCTCCTGTTTCTTGGGGGCAGCCTCCGAGGGCTGAAGAGTCCTGCCCCTCCCCTCAGGCGTGGGCGCGATACTCTCCTAACTGGACTTCCGGGTTCCTGCCAGTCTGGCTGCCTACCAGACGCTGCAAAAGGCAGATCTGAACCCTGCTTGAAACCGCCAGTGCCTTCGTGGGCAGAGGTGCCAAGATACACTTTTAAACCCTTGCAGAGGAGACATTTGTGATGACCTCCTGCTTATCATTCCAGCCACATCTGGAAGGGAGACCACCAAAGCCTCAGGCCCTCTCAGCCTTGGTGCTTCTCTGCCTGAGCTGTCCTGCCTGAGATTTACCTGCTACCTGCACCTTATACTACTACTCCGACCTCCACCGCACAGAGGCTTTCCCCAGTATATCCATACAGCCCTCAGCCCTACTCCCACCTCGGACCAGGCTATCTGGCAGCCCCCTGCAATACAACTTAACACACCTGTTAGGCTCCTGAGTTATGAGCAACTTGATGGAAGGGGCAGTGTTTTCTGGATGTGTATCCCCCCCACATCTAGCATAGTGCACATCGGTAGGCGTTCAGTAAATGGATATGGAATGAATCAAAGTATGGACTTCAAGAGTGAAGATTTTAAAATGTAGGGCTGGGTTATGGCACTTTGGGGGCTCACCCAAGACATGAAACCATATCTTTTTTGCCTTTAAATGATGATAGCTAGCTGACAAGGTGACACTGTTGTTCAAATATGTTAATAAATTCAAGATGACAAATAGTGAAGTTAAGCTGTTGAGTTATGGTACCATCATAGCCTGTGGTATGGTTCTGCTCAGTCAATGGGGGCAGGACAGTGGGCCTCTGGGGCCAGTCACTGAAGAAAATCCTACCAGGCTTAGAAGGGTGTGTTTGTATGTGAGACGTTAAAGACAATGAGGATGGCAAATCCAAGAGGTGTTTACTGTAATGAATGTTCAAGGAGGGTGGGGTTCCCCCAATCTGATCCTCTGAGGCTCTGGGTGACTCACTCTTCCTTGAGCTCAGGGGGTGGGGCTGATATTTCTTCCCGGCGTTGGCCTTGCTCCCCCTGGCCCTTGGCATCCCCAGTGTCTCCAGCCACTAGAGCCACATTCCTCAGATAGTAAGTGTTGAAGCAGTTGGTCTGGTCATCTCCAGGACTCAGGTTACAGCAGAAAGCAGAGTCTCGCCAGAAGTTACGTCGGGGACCACACAGGTCCTCAATGAAGGCTGATTTCTGATGAAGGAGGAAAGTAAAGCAGAGATGATGGGGAAGGAGGTGTTGGATGGAGGTCAAGCATCAATACTTGGGTGTTCAAAGTCCCCTTGCTCTCGGCTTGTCTCCCTGGATCCCTTCCTGGGGCCAGAGAGGGTGCAAGGCTGCCTTGCATACTTAGATTCCTTGTGACAGACATATGTGCACATCTGGAAATGCCTAAAGCTTAGGGCCCAGAGAAGGCATAATAAGAACTTAGAGGTAGGGAGCAGATCAGGTCAGAATGAAGACTTCTGGGTGTGCCTAGGTGGCTCAGTGGGTTAAGCGTCCAACTTCAGCTCAGGTCATGATCTCACGGTTCGTGAGTTCGAGTCCCACGTCAGGCTCTGGGCTGATAGCTCGGAGCCTGGAGCCTGCTTCAAATTCTGTGTCTCCCTCACTCTCTGCCCCTCCCCTGCTTGTTCTCTCTCTCTCTCTCTCTCTCTCTCAACCATAAATGAACATTAAAAAAAAAAAAGAATGAAGACTTCTGGAACCAAGAAAAAGATCTTCCCCACTAGTCCTCTATTTCTGTGGGCGGGGGGTGTGAGGTACTAAAGAGAAAGGGTGGCCTGCAGTGCTAGCCCTCTGTCTCCCCTACCCTGCTTTCCTTTGGAGACTATGACCCCCCTGCTGCCCTCACTCACCTCCTCCTCAGCACAGCAGGCCTGTTCTGGAAATGGCAGGTCGCAGCAGTGGGCAGTCATGTTCCAGATTAGCCCAGGAATCTGTTTACTATGTTGGTGGGAAAGGGGCAAGGGTCAGGGTCTTTATGCATCCCTAGGCACCAAAATGGTGCTTGGAGACCATGGTTTTGCTCTTACCAAGAGTGCCCCCAGAGGATGCCCCAGAAGGAAGGTTTGGGGGAAGGGAAGAGAGGGAAGAACCGGGCAAGACTCACTGCTTGGTGAGAACTCTTCCGTTTCCACAGAGATGGCCCATGAGGTTGGGGGTAACTCGGCTGAGGTCAAGGGTCAAGATGTCTCGGTCATAGTTGGGGTAGGGAGCCTGACGGGCAAAGCACTCATCGCGGGCAGGGCTAGGAGGATAGTGGCAACACGAGTGGTGGTGGGTCTTTACAGACTGTTCCCGATAACAGTATCCATCAAGGGCATCCTCCCACTGTGGGCCAGAGAGAGGGAAGTCAGAAGTCTGGACACTCGGCCCCTTCTCTTCTGACCCTCTACTGCCCTACACTATGAGATGAGGGACTCCCGGCCACAGGTGTCAAGAGGGAAGGACAAACAACCAGAGGGCATGGATGTATGGTGTTGGGAAGGAGGAAGGGATGGAAGCACAAATGAGGCTTGGCACGGGCCACGGGAGATGAGCTGGAGTGGTAGACGAGGGGGTCAGGTGAGGCCAGAGCTGGACGGATGGATGGCACACGGGTGCATGTGTGGGATCACGGGTGGACGAGGCCAGGAGTGCAGGATGAAGGTTTAGGATGAACAGACGCAGATGACGAAGACAGTGGATGGATGGACACTTGCAAGCAGACGAACGGGCAGACGAGCTCACAGTGGGGAGGTACACGGATGGATGGACTGGCAGGATCAGAGGTCGGAGATGGGTGGGCAGGCAGACGGGCTCTTGGGGGGCTGGGACGCCCACTTACAGCCTTCCACATACAGGTGTGGTTGTTCCCCTGCTCTTGGGGGGCTGGGACGCCCACTTACAGCCTTCCACATACAGGTGTGGTTGTTCCCCTGCCGGCAGCAGCGCTGGAACTCCCCCTCTAGCCGGATCAATGCCTGCAGCTGTCTTTGGATGGGGTCAGTAGCTGGGAGGTTGCGTGGCACAGAACGGAAGCGTCTTAGGTGGCAGATGTTCTTGATGTTGTCTAGAGTGGGTACCCCAGGGGGGAAAGGCATCTCGGGGCCCGAGGAAATACCAGGCTGGTGGCTGGGGCAGGCCCGGAGCTGGTAGTGCGGCCGGGGAGCTTCCTCCTGGAAGCAGGAGAATCGAGCCTCCCCCTGCCGGTTGCAGCACCAGTGGGGTCGGGTCTTGACCGAGAACTCGGCCTCACAGAATCGGATCATTGCGTTCTCCCACTAGAGCAAGAGGGATGGATCAGCCCAGCAGCCCATTGTCCACATTCCTGTCCTCCTCCCAGGCTCCAGAAAAGGACCCTGGGCAGGTAGATAAGAAAGAAGCAGAGGCTGTTCTCTGCCCTTCCAGCCACTAAGGAGGCCCATGGTAGGGCCAGCAAAAGGGACCTGGGGTTCCTACGTGCCAAGGCCGAGGCCTCTAGTCCTTCTCTCTCTCTCTCTCTCTCACACACACACACACACACACACACACACACACTGTCTGGAGGTTAAAGGACAAGTCCCAGAACCAAGAGCCCAACACCTACCACAAGTTTTGCACAGTCCAAGCGGTGTGCATGGCTGTGACAGCGGCAGCAGCGGGAATATCCAGTCTCCACTAAATTGAGGGTCTCACCCTGGCGAGTAAGGTGGGAGTAGCCAGAATGTGGTAGGTTCCAAGGGCCGTACATCACATGCTGGCGAGTAGGAAGGCAGATCTGGTCCAGATTGTCTGGAGAAGGTCGCCCAGGGGGGAAGCCGTCCAGCCGGTGGCCCCAGCCCCCTGGGGACAGGCCCTGTTGGCAGTGCAGGGCTGGATTCCAAGACTCAGGCTCTGGGGGGCTATGTTCCATGAAAGGCTTTTCTAGAATGGGGAAAACAGGGAAGGAGAACGAGTAGAGGAATAGAGAAAGTCTGGATGAGCTGGGAGGACTGAAAGAACTTGGGGTTGAGAGGATACAGGGGGAAAGAGACAGACATAAACTTGTGGCTTTTACCTTCAGAATGGCTGATGGAAAGGGAAGAGAAGTGGGGCATGAAAGGTGTCACTCTTACAGTCCCCACAAGTCAGACCTGCTCCCCTGTGCTGCCTCCCAAGCTTCAGGCTTCCCACCCCAGGGCCCTGAGCACTAAATCAGGGGCACGGACAGACCAGAGCTGTCACTCACCCTCTCTCTGGTTAGATGGGAAGGTCATTTCCTCCTGATGTGGGAAAGGTGGGTCTACTAGGGTGGAAGCAGATGTGTAAACAGAAGCCATGTTGGGATAGACTAGAAGAGGGGGACGTGGCCAGTTGCCACTCATAAAGAGGAAGTCAGTACAGACACAAGAGAAAACAAAATGCGCCTTTTATGCCACTTAATCTCATAACTTTATAAAAGAGGTCTTGTTTCCCCATTTTCCCAGATGAGGAAACTAAGGCTTGGGGAGATAACTTACCCAAGATTATACAGCGAGCGAGTGGCAGAGCCCCCAAAGCCCATGCGCATCAGTCGGGAGGGTGGAGAGGGAGTCACTTACTTTCCTTCTGTTCAACAGGGGCCTGGTGAGGGGGCAGCTCTTCTTGGAGGGGGATGGCTTCCTGAGGGAGAGGGGACTCCACTGCAAGACAGGAGTGAGGGCACAAAGAAGCAAGGGTCAGACTGATGGCAGCACGATTGTAGTGGCAGGGGGAGGAGGGGGATGGGCAAGCACTCACCTTTCTTTCCCATGGGGAGTTGGGGAGGGGGCAGCTCCTCCTCTTGGGCAGGGATGGCTTCCTGAGCGGGAGGGGGCTGTACTACAGAAGGGGGAGTGTGTGAGTGAACCCCCCCTTGTAACCAGAGTGAGGAATGGGCAGGGCCTCCTCACCCCTCCCCATCTGAAGAACGGGAAGTAAGCCCAACCAGCAACCTGGGGCTGGGGGTGGGGGGTGGGGGGGAGTGGGTAACTGAGAAGGGTGCATGGTGGACTTACCTTCACTCTGTCCCTCAAAGTGAAAGCCAGGCTGAGGGGTGTCAGGGTGATCCATGGGGAGGGCTCGGGTCTGGGGTGGGGAAGGGGGTGCTGCATAGCCAACTAGAGGTAAGAGGGGAGATAGAGTGGACAGTTTCTCCTGTCCTCCCCCCCCCCCCCAATCCCATGCTGCTCACCCAAACTCTCACCTTCTTGAATGTGATAAGTGAGGGGTTCTGGCCCCAGCTCCCTCTGCCCTTGAGCCTTGAAGTCTGAAAGAAGAGGGGGGAGTCAGGGTGGATCTGAGGAGCACTTTCTTGGCCCCAAGCACAAGATGCAGGGACAGTAGACATCAAGGGTGTAGGCAAGATGACCAAGACACCAGAAGCCTTTCCGTACTGCTCCTGTCCCATGTCCCCTAATCAATCCACACCCTCCCCCCAAACCCACCTAGGTGTGACTGATTGGGTTCTGAGAAAGTCATGATATTCTGACAGCCTCACCTCCACCAGGCTCAAAGCCTTGGGTTTCCTGAGTCCAGGCTTGAAGGGAATGTGACATGGGGCTGGGGTGAGAGGAATGGGGTGGTGGAAACCCTAATCTGTCAGTGTCTCTTCCTCAGGGCTCCTGGGTTCTCCTCCTCTCAGCCTCTCAGCTCTGATGCTTCTCTAGTTTTCTACAGGAGCAAGTCCCAACTTTGAACTGGTTGGGTCTTATCTGTTCACCTCCTCTAGGCCCTTTAAACATCTCATAAGATGTTCAAATCATAAGATGCCTTCTCATAAGAAGCCCACACTGAAGTTTAAGTGCCTCTCCTTCAGCTGGTCCCAGATCCTCCTTAGCTTAGGTTTCAGTTTAGGACCTGGGGACTGGAATGATTCAAAACCCCTGAGGCAAACTGCCCCACAGCTGCAGGGAAAGGTATCGCCTGTGGCTGATGTGCAGTCACCAAAGACTAGCACCTGGGAGGAACAGACGGGCCTTCCAGATACAGACCAGATCTGTGGCACTCAACAGTTTCCCTTGGTAGCACTTTGTCCAGCATCCAGCAGATTATATGTGTGCTAGATAGAGTGTGTCTGGTCCCCTGTGGACGGACACCCTCTCTACTCCTCTCCTAACCAGGCAGGGAAGCAGTCCAGGCTCTCTGGGTCAGCAAATCAGTTTTGAGTAGCCAGGAGGCCCCATTCTTTCTCTCTCCCCTGCCTGACAGGCCCCATATATATATATATATATATGTATATATGTCTATATATATATATATATATATATATATCTTACTGAGGCAGATCCCCTCACTTTGGGAGTCTAGCCACCCACTGAATTGTCCATTTTATTCCAGTTTTATGTCTTCCGGCAGCAAGCTCTAGGAAACTCTCCCTCTGTGCACCTGCTCCCCTCCCTGGTTAAAGCCTCGGCTCCAGTACCCAGGCCCACCTTGGACCAAGGCCAAGTGGACAATCACCCTTCTGGTGATGAGCCATTCAGAGGATGGCTGGACCCAGGCCCCAGGCCCACGCTGGCCAGGGCCTCTGCCCAATGTTGCCTCCAACCCCAACTCACCTCCCTCGGAGGAGGCTACAGAAGCAACAGCCAGACAGGCCAAGACCAAGGCTGCTCTGTGCATGGTCCCCATCCTGGGGCAAGGACTGGTCAGTGGCACCCAGAAGGTGGGTCGTTGTCTCAGGTAGATCTGGATCTGAAGGGCTGGGCTGCTGGGAGCCTGCTTCTCCGGTTGCTGTTACCGCTGTTGTGAACCTTGGGGCTGGCTCCTTCTCCTTTTATTTGGCTATCTGGGGATCACTCCCTCCCTCCTATTTCCTGCCATGACTCAGTCCCGGCTGCTCCTCCTCTGGCCTGGCAGCCACTCCTCCCAAATTCACCCTGAAGCCTTCTGAGAGGACTGAGGAGAACTGGAGTAAGGGGAGGAGAGCATTCTTATGATCTCCAGAGAAATGGATTCTGCAACTCATGGAGTAAGAGATGTTGAGACCTGCCTTTTCGGTTCAAGTCCTCTGTCTGCATGCTGCCTACTGTGGAGCAGTACACCTGCTGAAGTGGGCTGGGGAAACCGGGCACTAAGGAATCCTGGGTAGGGGACAGAACAGCTACCCCAGGAGCGCCCCTCCCAGGGGGAGGCCAGGGCTGCCCTCTTTCTGCTTCCCCAGCACCCCAGGATGAAAGAGATGGAGACAGGGTCAAACTCCCTTTTATGCCTACTCAGGAATCAGAGATGAAGACACATACCCGGAAACTTCAAGTTTATTCTTTATTGCTTCACTCCTCTCACATCCAAATAGCTACAGCTTCCCCCAGATCAAGTCTCTTTCCAGGAGAGCAAGCTCATGCCTCCACACTTGTTCTGAGGGGCCTGGGGGCCTCCGGATTCTGGCGGTCAGTTCGGGCTCTTCCACATGAAGGGAGGCTGGCAGCTCCCGCGGGTCTCTGCCGCGTCTATATACGAAAGCTCAGAACACTTGCTCAGCGTTTGGGACCCTGGTGTTCTGGAGCTCCAGCAGCCGCTGCACAGCCTCAGTCAAGTCCCGCTCTCCAAGCTGGCAGTTGTCTCGAGTCCGAATGTTCACTGTTCTCTTACTCTGCTCTTTCTGGCCAACCACTGCGGGAAGAGGGGAGGTTTGAGACTGTCAGGGCACATTTTTCTACATGGGATATACAAAAATTCAAGAGACCTAAATCTTTAGGAAGGGTGAGAGCAGAGGCCAGATAAGGTTCAGGAAAAGGGTATATTTAGCTGCCTCTTGCTTTCCAGTTTCCTGATCATCCTGACGGATAAGGAAATGCTCCAGACATTCTCCACATGCCTTATCACTTCCAGTCCTGAGCCTAGGGGTCGGAGACAGTAGGGTCAGCCACAGAAAAAGACAAACAGACCAAGAAGCAGACCCAGAGAGAAACTGTGTGTGGGCATTAGAGAGAGGGGAGGGTGGCAGGGGTATAAGAAACACATGCAAGCCCATGGGGTCATGGGGTAACTTGCTCTAAGAGCTCATGGGCAAGTGGGAGTGTAAAATGAGAGGATCAAGTAATCTGGCAAAGGAGTTTCTGCTCCTTATCATCCCTCAGGGCTAATTCCAACTAGGTCTAGAATAAACAAAGCTAACTAATTAACCCCTGATTAATCCTTCCTGTCCCTTTCTCTCTGATGCTCCTTTGGTTAATTAACCTAACAGACACCAAGAGCTAGGATGGAGGTCAGAAGAAAACTGTTTTCTTGAAACCATAAAACTCCTAGAAGAAAACATAGAGGTAATAATATCTTGGCATCAGCCTAAGCAACTTTATTCTGGGTATGTCTCCCCAGGCAAGGGAAACAAAAGCAAAAATAAACTACTGGGACCACATCAAACTACAAGCTTTTGCATAGCAAAGGAAACTATCAACACAATGAAAAAGTAACCTACTGAACTGAAGAATATATCTGCAAATGATAAGCCACCTAGGTGGCTCAGCTGGTTGGGCATCTGACTCTTGATTTGGGATCAGGTCATGATCTCATGGTTCGTGGGTTTGAGCCCCGCATCAGGCTCTGTGCTGGCAGTGTGGAACCTGCTTGGGATTCTCTCTCTCTGCCCCTCCCCTGCTTTCTCTCCCTCTCAAAATAAACTTAAACAAAATACCCCCCCAAATATACAAAGAACTCATACAACTCAACTCCAAAAAACTCCAAATCATCATATTTGAAAATGTGCAGAGGGCCTAAATGGACATTTTCCAAAGAAGACATATATGGCCAACAGGTACATAAAAAGATGCTTCACAACACTAAACATCAGGGAAATGGAAATCAAAACCACAATGAGATATCTTTTCACACCAGGAAGAATGGCTAGCACCAAAAAGACAAGAAATAACAAGTGTTGGCAAGGATGTGGAGAAAAAGGGACCCTCACGCACTGTTGGTGGGAATGTAAGCTGGTGCAGCCAGCGTAGAAAACAGTATGGAGGGTCCTCAATAAAGATTAAAAATAGAAATACCATAATGATCTAGTAATTCCACTGCATGGTATTTACCCCCCCAAAAGAAAACATTAATTCAAAAAGATTTATGCTCCCCTATGTTTACTGCAGCATTATTTACAGTAGCCAAGACATGGAAGCAACCCAAGTGTCCACTGACAGATACATGGATAAATACACAGGGTGTACACACACACACACACACACGTACACTGGAATATTACTCAGCCTGAAAAAGAGTGAGATTTTGTATGTGTGACGACATGGGTGGACCCAGAAGGTACTACGCTAAGTGAAGTCAGTCAGAGAAAGACAAATATCATGATTTCACTTTTTTAAAAAAGTAATCTCTATACCCAACATGGGGCTTGAACTCATGACCCCGAGATCAAGAGTCACATGCTTTATCAAATGAGCCAGCCAGATGCCCCATATATATGGAATCTAAAAAACAAAAGAAATGAACACACACATGCACATCCCCAAAAGAAACAATCTCATAAATACAGGGAACAAAAAAGTGGTGGCTGCTAGGGTGGACAGGTTGGGGGGATGGAAGGCAAAGGTGAAGGGGACTAGAGGTACAAACTTGCAATTATAAAATAAGTGAGTCATAGGGATGAAAAGTACAGCATAGAGAATATAGTCAATAATATTCTAATAACATTGTATGGTGACAGATGGTAGCTACATTTATTGTGATGAGCACTGAGTAATGTATAGAAGTGACACATTGTGTGTCAACTATACTTCAATTAAGATAAATTTTTAATTTAATTAAAAAAATAGGGGCGCCTGGGTGGCTCAGTCGGTTAAGCGGCCGACTTCGGCACAGGTCATGATCTCGCAGTCCATGAGTTCGAGCCCCGCGTTGGGCTCTGTGCTGACAGCTCGGAGCCTGGATCCTGCTTCAGATTCTGTGTCTCCCTCTCTCTGACCCTCCCCCGTTCATGCTTTGTCTCTCTCTGTCTCAAAAATAAATAAACGTTAAAAAAAAAAATTTTTTTTAAATAAAAATAAAAATAAAGAATATTAAAGTTGCTATGTATATAATCAGGAGTGACAAAATATACAAAAATTGTAAGGATAAAACGTGAGTCTGAAAAGAAATGCTATCTTTGCATCAAAATACTCTGAACCTTGGGCAATTTCCCCAGGGTGAATGTAGTTCACATGATCTCAGTTCAGTCTTTTAAGGGGAACTTTAGCAGAGATGTCTGAAAATACAGGCCCAACAGGTAAAATTCAAACACTTTGGCTGGCTACACAAAAACCCTAGCCTTACTCTTGAAGGTATTCACTTTCTTTTAAAAAAAAAAATTTTTTTTTAACGTTTATTTGTTTTTGAGACAGAGAGAGACAGAGCATGAATGGGGGAGGGTCAGAGAGAGAGGGAGACACAGAATCTGAAACAGGCTCCAGGCTCTGAGCTGTCAGCACAGAGCCCGACGCAGGGCTCGAACTCACAGACCACGAGATCGTGACCTGAGCCGAAGTCGGCCGCTTAACCGACTGAGCCACCCAGGTGCCCGAAGGTATTCACTTTCTAACATATGTTGCAATAACCCAAATCTCATCGAATGTTTTCTCACGTCTGTGATTTTGTACTTTTTTTGTTTCGTTGAGAATATTATTCTGCACTAGGTAAGAAAGTGCTTTTCATGCTTGTGATGTGATCTTCTATGACATGCACAAATTCAAAGAATAAATTAGTGGTAGAAAAAAAAGAAGAAATGGGATGCCTGGGTGGCTCATCCAGTTAAGCGTCCGACTTCGGCTCAGGTCATGCTCTCATGGTTTGTGGGTTCGAGCCCCACATTGGGCTCTACGCTGACAGTTCAGAACCTGAAGCCTACTTTGGATTCTGTGTCTCCCTCTCTTTCTGCCCCTCCCCTGCTCATGCTCTCTCTCTCTCTCTCCTTCAGAAATAAACATTTAAAAAAATTTTTTAAAAAGAAAAAGTTCTTCTGAGGATGAGAACTGATTGTCAGGGGGTGAAGGAACTGAGGGCCCAAACAGCTCAGGTGTCCTGAATCCTGGCTCCCTGAAAGTCTCGCTCAGGGACTGAGCCCTAGTTAATGCAAATCCAATAGGAAAGAACAGTGTAGAAGGCTGGTGGGGGAGCACTGGGCTCGGAGGGCCTGTGCTGCTGGTCACTTACCAAACTGAAAATTGTAGTGAGCGAGCTGAGCCCGGCGGACTCTCCGGCTGAGTGTCAGCCCCGAGTTGGCATCCAGGTCGCAGACCAGCCCTGCAGCCTGCAGTCTCCGCTGCGCCTGGGGCAGGGGTTTGAGGATGGGAACTGAAGGCTCAGGGGCTAGAGTAGCCTGATACCAATCTTCCCCATGCTGTCTTCTGTCTTCTGTCCTCTGCCTCAAGGCTCTCTGGTTCTTGTGGACAACCCCTCCTCATTCATCTCTGCACCGAGGCCCCTCCCCAGTCCCTCATAGTTTGTCTGCTTCCTACTGAAGCTGCACCTGCCACCAATTCCCGGACTCTGCCTGCTTTGCCTGTTCTAGCCCGGCTCTACCCAACCAGCTACTTGACTCTGTACTGTCCACACCCTTCCTCTAGAAAGGAAACATGCAGCTGACATTTACCTAAGCCCCTTTTGTACCAAGTGCTCCACTGTCAGCATTTAACATCTGTGAATTTGTTTAATTTTCACACACGAGGCAAGGAACTAGTGTCATTTCTCAGATGTGGAATATCCAGCATATATGTCAGCACCCATTCGAGACCAGTCCTGTGGCTCCAAGTGCTACTCCCCTTCTACTGTGCTGTGTGACTTCTTCCTACCCACTGCTCAGCCCCGGACTCGCCGTAGTCCTGCGTTAGCCCCTGTGCATGCACCCCCAGTTTCTCCTCACCTCCCTGGCATATTCCTCTTGCTCAGTTCCCACAGGGATGACCACCACCTGGAACGGGGACAGCCACAGTGGCCTGGTTGAGAGAGAAGAGAGGAAGGCAAACTCTTTACTCTAGCTCGACTACAAATACGGCTGCAGAGAGCAGATTTGAGAGGAAAAGAGAAGAGTGAGTCTGAGGGCACCAGGATCTGGGGCATGTACCATCTGGTCTGAGGACCAGAACAGAAATGTGGGGCCAGAGTTCTCACCATTTTCCACCACAGCTTTCCGCTAGCACTCCCAACATCCTTTCCACAGAACCTAGCACTGCTCGGTGAATGACGACTGGACGCTCTGGGGCCCCCGCCTGCCTTGGAGGGAAAAAGGGAGAAGGAGGGAATAGAGGAAATGTCACGAGATATGCACACGAGATTACCTTCTGGTTTTTAAGCAATATTCAGCTCCGGTGAAGGTGTAAAGGATTTGAGTTTCATGTTAGGTACAAAGATAGAAGGAGACGCTGTTCTCCACCTACTCCACTAGCAGCCAAGGGAAAAGGGGATGAGCACGGTTCTGTACCCCTTGTACTGGAGATCAAATCTCAGGGGCAGCTGGAAGTCAAGTTGGATTGTCCCACACTGATGGGGCCGGCCCAGGGCATCGCGGAGGTGCACGTCAATCTGGAGGAGAGAGACAGAGGCCTAAAAGCAACCAGAAGCAGTACCCTCTACTGTCCGCACCACCCACCTTCCACCTGCCTACGTGCCAGGCTTTCTGAGAGACTCCTCACTCAGCTCTGTTGTACTCTTACTTCACTCACTGGACACCCCAGCAGTAGCTCTTTCTACCTGATAATGGTATTATGACCTTAGGGGACTTTGATACAAATGACCCACCCACACCCTGGCCTCTGAATTCCTTGAGTTCGTCATTTCCGGGATGTCTACCTGCACCCACCCTATGGATACAGCCTTCATCTTGTCATCGCCCAGAATGGTTACACCTCTGGAACAGTCCATCACACACCCTGCTCTGATTACTGTCTCTTGGTTTTCTGGCTCTGACAATTATTCCTACAAATGGCTCTTTAATTTCCAGGTTGCTTAATTCCTCTATTTCCTTCCCATTCACAGGCTCCATCCACCTTTCTTTCTTTCCCCATGTGGCTGGAACCACTTTCCCAGGTTCCCCTCTATCACTGTTCTTCTGTCACATCCCCATGGCAAATCCTCAACCTGGTGGCACTCCTGCCCCCCACCTCCTTGCCCCTGCAACAGAACTGCTCAGAGCTGCCCAGCATGTCCCATACCACAACAGATACATAAACGGGGATTGATGCCGCCATGCAAATCCCTGTTCTGAACCTCAAGTGGACCCTGACTGCTGTCGGCAATCCCCTGCTGCCCTAATCAGTTCTGTGTCCTGTTCTCTTCAAGGACTTTCAAGCTTTCTCCTCTCTCTTCCTATCTTCACTGCCCCCACTAACAACTCCCCTCTTCCCTACTCCCATCTCAGCAAATGATCCTGTCTCACATTTTATGGGGAAATCAGATAATGACATCATGAGACGAAAAGTGTCTCAACTTCCTGTCACCACACTTATAGACCTCCTTGCATGTGCCTCCAACCTTTCTTCCTGCCTCCACAACAATGGCAGAGGTGATCTCTTGTGGGCTCTCAATCCCACCCCTCAAACCTCCCCAAGAACTTCCCTCCACTGAAACCCCTTCTACAACTTCAATTTTTCCCTGACTCAAACACGCTCTCTTTTATCAGAGCTAAACATTCTTGAATTTCTCTCTTCATCAAAATCTCTTTTGACTATCCAGGCCCCTCTTGCTACTCTCCTTTGCTTTTTGAGAGCCAAAATGCTCAAAAGAGTTATGTTCATTCATTTACCTCTGACTCCCACCCCAGCCTCTGTACCAGAAATGGTGCTTCAACATCTAACAGCCTTTTCATGGAATCCAGTAGACACTTTCCAGTCCTTTTTTCCCCCTGACTTGTTTTACTTCTTCCAACTTGCCCTGTTTACCCTGCCTCCACCCTCTGCCTGCACTGTTCCCACCTGGAACCCCTCTTTCCTTGGCCAACAATGACTTTTAAGGTTAGAAAGAGAATTCTGCAGGGGCACCTGGGGAGCTCAGTCTTTAAGCATCCAACTTCGGCTTGGGTCATCATCTCACAGTTGATGAGTTCGAGTCCTACATCGGGGGAGTCCGAGCCCCACTTCAGGGAAAACATGAGCCCTGGGTGAGCCCTGCTTCTCTCTCTTCCCCTTACGGTATTCTCCCTCTCTCTCTCTTGATCTTTGCCCCTCGTTCACTTACACCCTCTCTCTCTCAAAAAAAAAAAAAAAAAGGTAAAGAAAGAGAATCCTGCAAGAAGCCTTTCCTGACCCTCCCTCCTGAATGATATGCTCCCTTGGTACCTGCAAGCGTGGGTTCAGTGGCCCTGAAATGCCTATTTGCCTCCCACACGCCTCACAGGACCATAAGCTCCACGGGGCCAGGGAACATACTGCTCTTCTTTCTATCCTATACAAGTTAAAAAATATTCCTTTGTGTCTATTAAATACCTAATAAAACAAAACAAAAAATGAGTAAATACAACTCTTAGGAGGATCCCCAACTTACTTTAGGCCCATAGAAGGCACCATCTCCAGGGTTGAGTTCCCAGGGTTCTCCAAATTCTTCCAGGGCCCGTTGAAGGACCTTTAAAGGGAATGAGACGAGAGAGGAATGTATCATTTTAGACTTTATAAGCAACAGACCCCTCCAGTCCCCCAACAAATGACCTGGTTGGCATATGCCTCTATTGAGGACCCCAATTCCCATCTCCCCTCTTCTGCCATCATCTCCCCTCTTCTGCCATCTGCCTCCTCACCTGCTCAGCCTGGTCCCAAAGGCAAGGCTCGCCCAGGAAGCTAGATGGCCGGGTAGATAGAGCCAGGCGGAAGGAGAAGCCAAGGACAGTGTAGACAGAGCGGAGGAAATCAAGACAGCCTTGTATCTCTGTTTCAAGCTGGGGACAGAAAATAAGGGTGAGTGAGTTGTGTGCAACCTAGAGTTCTGGAGTGATGGGAGTTTTGGGGGAAACACAGGGCAAAAACATAGAGGCAAGCTGGGGCTATCATACAACTGAGTTGTAGTATACAAAGAGGGAGACAGGGAGCAGGAGTGTTGGCAGTTCAAATGGAGAATGGAAGGCGGTTTAGAAATGCTTTGGTGGAGCTGGGGAAGGGCCACCTGATCCGGTGCACAGAAGATGTGAGCGTCATCCTGCTGGAAGCACCGCAGCCGGGTCAGTCCCCCCAGACTGCCAGAGGCCTCGGCCCGGTGCAGGGCCCCAAAGTCCGCCAGGCGCAGGGGCAGCTCTCGCCAGGATCTGGGCCGGTGAGCGAACATCAGGCTGAGGTGGGGATGAGGAAGGGTCAGGGCCACAGGGAAAAGCAGCCCCCGCAGACTGCATCTCTGCCCAGTGTGCTTGCTTACTTTCTCTGCGCCATCAGCACGCCCTCCCCCCAAGTCCTGTCCATCCCACTCAGCAGTTTGAGCCCTTCCTGGTTCAAAGTGCATTTCTCAGGGGCGCCTGGGTGGCTCAGTCGGTTGGGCGTCCGACTTCAGCTCAGGTCACGATCTCGCGATCCGTGAGTTCGAGCCCCGCATCGGGCTCTGGGCTGATGGCTCAGAGCCTGGAGCCTGCTTCTGATTCTGTGCCTCCCTCTCTCTCTGCCCCTCCCCCGTTCATGCTCTGTCTCTGTCTCAAAAATAAGTAAAAACATTAAAAAAAAATTTAAAAACAAAAACAAAAACCAAAGTGCATTTCTCAGAACAACAGCAGCAGACTTCATTTACTGTGCCCCTATTGTGTGACAGGCACTGAGGTGAAAGAGGAACTTCGGACAGCAACTCCAAACCCCTGATGTTATACAAGGAGACTAAGGCTCAGAGAGACACAATGGTTTTCCCAAATTCACAAGGTTTTCTGGAGTGCAGATTTAAGACTCGAATCAGGTGTTGTAGTGCTCTGCCAAGGCGCTTTCTATTACTTCATATTCAGCAACCTGGTTGCCTACCCCCAGCCCTGGGAGGACCCAGGCCTCTTGGCTCCTAGCTCACCAGTGTGCAGGGCAGTTCATGGGCTTCAGGGCGAGTGTGTCTGCAGGATGGCTAGGAGCGTGGTCACTCAGGGAGCTGGAGAGCCTGTCAGAGTCTGGGGGCTGCAGGGCAAACATATCCTCCTGATAATGCTCCCAGTGTCCTGACACCTCCCAGAGCTTCGTAGAAAACAGTATGGGGGTTTTCACCTCGGAAAAACCACGGCGGGTGTACTCGGCCTGGAGAGGAGGGCACAGGATATGGAAGGCAGAGTGACTGGGGGAGGACAGCACAAATATGGAAGGCAGAGTCAGGGAGAGGCAGGTGTGTGATCCTCCGGGGACCTCAGGTCAGGCTGATCTCAACTACAACCTATTAAGTACCGTGTTCCCTCTCTACGCTCCCCCCTCTGTGCACCACACATTCCTAGGACCTTGTTAAAGGCCACCAGCACCTTATAATGTTTATGTTCATGCTTCTAATCCCGCTCTTCTAACACTTGGCTTCTGGGTCCTGATTTCCTCTCTGGTCATCCCTCCTCTGGACTGGAGGCCCCCTTACCCTGATGAAAGCCACCAGTGCATTATACACTCTCGTCCCTCGAGGCAGGAAGAAACAGCTCCCGGGGCTCAGTTCATGGAAGAAGAAGAGCTCCTGTGCCTGAGTCAGGAATGGCAATGTCACTTGGAGAGAGAAGCAAGGACTTTGGAACCCAGAAGAAATAACTGATGGAGCTGCTCAATCTGCTGGATTCAGAATCTGCTCCCAGCTTCACAATTAGGTTCCTTCACGCACCCTCTCCTTCTCCAATCTCCGTACCTTCCCAATGCGCCGGTGGTCCCGTAACTCCGCTTTCTCCCTCCCTTCTTCCCAGGCTCTCAACTCCTCCATTGTGGGGAAGGAGATCCCTGACACTCGCTGCAGTGGCTCTGGGGCACCTGAAGACCTCCACAGGGATGACGAGTTCTATGGGAAAACAGAGGGAGTCAAAGGGAAGATGAGGGACTGCGGGTACCCAAGCTCTCCTTCGCTGATGCTCGTCTGATTCTGAGCATACGACACGCACCACAAGTGTCCCGTCTCAGCACTCACTCCATTTTCCACTGCCTCCATCAGCGTGATACCCCTCAGAACCCCTGCCATGTTTACAGCCTTAGACACACTGGATGCTTAATTCCCACTTGTATCCTGTTCAAGCCTAACCTTATCCTGCCACCTCTTTTTCTCCCCATTCTCCCACCAGTACATTCTCTCTGTACTTAGAGCCCCCCTCCCCCACCTCTAATCAATGACTACTCATGGGAGTAACCTTCAGCTCCGGTCAAATGTCAGTTGTTGTTGTTTCTATCCACCTGCTTATCAATCTCCACTATGCCCTATTCCTGGCCACATGAAATTCAAATGCTTCTGCCTACTCTTTCCTCAAACAATTTAACAAGAAACAGCCAGCGTTTTATACCACTTTCACCTGTGTTAATTGACTTTGTCTCTGTGACGTGGATTTATTGGTAGGACAGGAATTAACAACAGTCTTATTTTATAGATGGGGAAAATGAGTAAGGAGATTTACCCAAGGCCACATACTTTACCTATGGCAGAGCCAGGACTAAGCAAGATGAGAGGTTTTTAGTCCAGGGCTTTTGGCTGCATATTCCTGCCTCTCCTCTCGCTCCCTGCTCCCATTCCACCGAACAAATAACTCACCTGGCCCAGGCACAGGATTTTCATAAAAGGCATGACTTGAACTTAGAATACTCTCCCTGTGCCTGCCCAGTGGGGTTCTACACACCCTCTCCACAGCAGCCTCCCCTATGTGACCCTGTCCAGACTGTTCTCACACTCCCTCTCCACCTCCCTAGCACTGAGGTCCAACTACGGATTGTGAATTGGCTTCTGAGCTCCGGCAGGATGTCCAGCAGCTGCCATCACACTGGGAGTTTGTGGAAGGCAGGAACCAAGAAATCTTCCTCCTACTGGATTCCTCCCTTAGCTATAAGAGGAGAGAAGGGGCTGAGAGAGCATCTTCCTACTCCCCTGCTCATCCCAGTGAAAGCAGGAGTCTTAACCTAACCTTGCCCTCACAACTGACCGTCAGCAGCTTCAGTCCTCCAATCTGTCCAGTATGCCGAAGGTGGGGGCCCCGGCAGAGGTCTACCAGCATGCCACACCTGGGGGAAAGGAGAGAACACTTAGTGGTCTCCAAATTCTTGAGCTTCCGGTGTTCTCCTGGCCTCTAGCAGACGGAAAAAAAATGTAAGACCTGTTCTACAGAGACAGCAAGAGCAATGGGAGATAAAAATAATTTCTTGTTCCCATTATTTTTCTGAACAACAGACTACCTTCTACCTTCTTTCCCTCATCCTATTTCTGGCCTTCTTTTGTGCATACCTACCTCCCCGTTTCCCTCCATTTTGACAACGCTCACCCATATACTATTGCTGTTGGACCTGTCACTTTCTCCTCAATCAGGCGAAGCTTAAAGGGGTTATCCTGGAAGGAGAGAAGAGTGAGGATAAGTCTCTATTCCCATAAAGATGTTCTGAGAGAGGGGTGTATGGGTGGCTCAGTCAGTCGAGTGTCCAACTTCAGCTCAGGTCATGATCTTGCGGTTCGAGAGTTTGAGCCCCACGTCAGGCTCTCTGCTGACAGCTCAGAGCCAGGAGCCTGCTTCAGATTCTGTGTCTCCCTCTTTCTGTCTGCCCCTCCCCTCTCTCTGCTTGTGCTCTGTCTCTCGCTCTCTCAAAAATAAATAAACGTTAAAAAAAAAAGTTAAAAAGAAAAAAAGATGTCCTGGGAGACAATCACCCCTTCCCCCATGCTTTTGGATCGTCCTCCTAAATGTGTGCACCCCCACCCCACCTTGAAGAGCCGGCGAAGCTGATCCTGGGAAGCCTCTAGCCTCCGGAAGGGTTGAGCAGCAGCTGCAAGTTCCTGGCAAATCCGCTCCAAAGCAGGCAGCTCTGAGCCCCGGACTGTCCTGGAAAGGTGAGAACTGGTTGGCGTTCATCCTTTAAGAAGCATCACCTGGGTGCCACACCTGTTGGCTAGGGGGTGAAACCCTGCTCTCCACAGACATCTAGAATTATTGGTAAAGGCAGACAAACTGACAGAAAACATAAATAGGAAATCAGGTATAAATTTTACAGTGGGAGCAAAAGCTCTATATGTTAAATTAAAGGTCGGATGCAGACAATATGGACAGACATAATTAAGGCAATAGTAATGAAGGATGAAGTAAAAAATAAAAGCCAAAGAATTCATAAAGACTAGAGAAGTTTCAATGAGAATTAGAAAAGGAAAAGCATGGACTAGGGGAGAAATTGGCACCAATATCACAGCAAAGGCCTGGAGAGGCCCTCCTCTAAACTTTCTCTTCCAAATTGAACATCCCTGACGCCCCAGAAGAGGATGCAGAAACCACTCGGGTGAAACAGTACAAACTCAGTATAAAATGAATTAGGTTTGAGAAGATAATGTAGAACATAGTGACTATAGTTGATAATTCTATACAGTATGCATGAAATTTGCTAAGAGTAAACCTTAAGCAATCACACACATGAAGTGAGGTGATGAATGTACTAATTAACTCAATCGTGGGAATCCCTTCACAATGAATATAAATATCAAATTATCAGCTTGTTCACTTTATTTTTTTATTTTTAAAAGTTTAAGGAGCGCCTGGGTGGCTCAGTCACTTATGCATCCAACTTCAGCTCAGGTCATGATCTTGAGGTCTGTGGGTTTGAGCCCTGCATCGGGCTCTGTGCTGAAAGCTCGGAACCTGGAGCCTGTTTCAGATTCTGTCTCCCTCTCTCTCTGCCCCTCCTCCACTCATGCTCTGTCTCTGTCTCTCTCAAAAATAAATAAACATTAAAAAAAAAGTTTAAGTAATTCTCTACAACCAACATGGGGCTTGAATTCACAACCCTGAGATGAAGAGTCACACGCTTTTCTGACTGAGCCAGGCGCCCCTCACGTTGTACACTTTTAATATATTACTTTGTCAATTAAATTCCAAAAAGCTGACAAATGAAATAAAATATGGTGAAATATCTAAGAAACCACTCCAGAATCATTCTCCTCTCTGCTTGCACTACTCACCGTTCCTTTCCCAGGAAGAAATCATGGTAGAAGCCACATTCTGTACTTGGACCTCGGCAGAGGACAGCACCAAGGAGCTGTTCAGCTGCTGCTCCCAGGACATGGGTGCTGGAGTGCCAGAACACCTGGGTTCACAAGAAAGGAGTTCATAACCACCGCTTTTGTTTTTTTATTTTATTTTTTTTCATAACCTCCTTCTTTAACCCCTCACTCTCTGATACTCTTCTCAGAGAAGCTGGCGTGAAACCAGTATGGCTCTTCTAGAAATAACTATCACAAGATGGGGAATCTGACCTTGGAGGTGAATACTAACTAAACAGTAAAAAGGAGGAAAAACTGAAAACAAAAGGCTAGTAGAAACATGCGCAGACAGGGGTAACCCCCACTCCCACTCCTCAGTGCTTCCTGGTCCTACAGCATAGAAACAGGGCCTAGGCTTCTTTTTCTGCTCCTATAACATCCCCTTTTAGGGCTTCAGAGTAAACTACCTTCTCAAGACCATAGTTCCTAAGGGCTCTATTTGATCTTTTAGTTCTATTTTTCTCTATTCCAGGAATCTAGTGTGATGCAACCCCTCCTCTAGGATTTGTTCACCATTTATTTATTTGTTGTTTATTTATTTTGAGAGAGATTGCATGTGTGTGTGCTAGTGGGAAAGAGCAGAGAGAGAGACAGAGAATCCCAAGCAGGCTCCATGGTGTCAGTGCAGGGCCGGACACAGGGGTTAATCTCACAAACCAGGAGATCATGACCTGAACTGAAACCAAGATTTAGATGCTCAACCCACTGAGCCACCAAGGCGCCCCTTTGGTCACCATTTAGATGAAGATGATAAAACTCCATTTTTCTGGATCCTAGTAGATGAGGTCTATATTACCCAAGCTGACATGAAGAAGACAAAGTAGGGAGGAGGAGTTGTGTGCTCAGTTGTGGAAGCCAAGTTAGAATTAAAAAATATATGCCCGTAGAGGTGCCTGGGTGGCTCAGTCAGTTAAGCGTCCGACTTTTTTTTTTTTTTTTTTAACGTTTATTTATTTTTGAGACAGAGAGAGACAGAGCATGAACGGGGGAGGGGCAGAGAGAGAGGGAGACACAGAATCGGCAGCAGGCTCCAGGCTCTGAGCCATCAGCCCAGAGCCCGACGCGGGTCTGGAACTCACGGACCGCAAGATCGTGACCTGAGCTGAAGTCGGACGCTTAACCGACTGAGCCACCCAGGCGCCCCAAGCGTCCGACTTTGACTCAGATCATGATCTCACAGTCTGTGGGTTTGAGCCCTGAATCAGGCTATGTGCTGACAGCTCGGAGCCTGGAGCCTGCTTCAGATTCGGTGTCTCCCTCTCCGGAACCTCTGTCGCCCCTCCCCCGCTCACACCTCTGTCTCTGTCTCTCTCACAAGTAAACAAACATTAAAAAAAAATTATAAAAAAATATATGTTACAGATGACTTATGACGTATGTCTCTAGGGTTGAAGTGACAGAACTGGCATATTACCCTTCTATTTTCAGCTTTCCTTTTTACTAGTGCAAATGATGTTTACTTAATGGACCTATGTTGAAAATTTTCATCCTAAGTTTCTAGCTTATCCAGGGTTAGTCAAAGACAGGCAGTCTGTGGTAGGTCTCCCTCCCAACTGCAAAGGGAGAAACTGAGGCAAAAGAAATACTAGAAGTATGCCCACTTAAAAATCCCTTAGTTTAGTTGTCACTGTATTCCTGAAAAGGAAGAAACTTACTGCTTTGCCCTCTGCAGAACTGAATGTCAGAAATCTGAGGTCAGAATCTGTCTCCAAAGGCCGTTCCAGATCATAAAGTTCTCCATTCACTTGAGCAGCCACTGCAGTATCTGCCAGTGTTGAGCTTGGGAATTGGGAGTGGGGGGGGGGGGGGGGGGGGGGGGGGGGGGGGGGGAGGGGAAGTGAGGACAAAGAAAAAGACATGGTCACAGTCCACAGGGGAAGACAGGGACTAATCTCTCAATAGTTCTAAGCTTGCAAATGGGGAAAGGTGCACCAGAGCAATAAAACCTATCATTTCTTTTCCCAATGGATAATAAACAAAGGGTAGAGACTCTGAAACTAACCCAGATGAAAATGAATTCTCATGAAAAGGCGATCTTGATAGAGATGGAATAGATACCAGGCATAATTTTCATTCTCTGCTCGAGTCCAGCGAAATACAGAGGGAGAAGGATGATCCTGGTAGGTACAAAATGGTCTGGTACCTGATCTGCTGGGCTAGCTGGTAAGGGGTTGTGCTCCATGCCACAGCATCCACCCTCTGGCCTCCAGGAAGTGATATCTTAACAGTCCGGTGCTCCTTCTGTGCCACGCTTGCTAACTTCTTTACTTGAGCAGTCCATAGCTCCTCAAAAAGGCCGAGCCGCTCTGCCAACCACTGTGGAGGGGCTGGCACAGCTGCCTGGAGAGAAAAATGTTAGGAGGTAACTCAGGTCCCATCATTCCTTCCTGGGATTGAGGCTGGCAGGAGGTGAGGGTACCGAAGTGGCCTTAATCCTAAACCCAGGCCTTTAAGAGGGCTGGGTGATACAGGGCTCTAGACTAGGAGCCCTAGCCTCTTCTGGTGGTCGACTCTAGGGAAAAGATGGCTGTAACTAAAGGCTTAGCGGGGCCGGATCCAGGGGCTCAAGGCAGGGGTTGGGAGCCTGCACTTTGGGCCTGGTCTGGGTCCGATGCGGTTCTTAACTTTTGGGTGGGTACCTCACGCACCGTGTGTAGCCGGCAGGTTTGCAAGCCCGACAGCCGGAGCCGCCGCCACCTCTGACACAGGCCCATGTTCCTTCAAACCCGTGCCTACATCCTTAAACAAATTATCCTCGACTCTTTCACCGGATTTCTCATAGGTTTCCGGCCCAATGACGCCCAAGCCCATTGGCTGCGGCAGCTGCCACTCTAACCCGGGACCACCTCCAGGAGCTCCGAAGTGGTCCGCCCCACACTGCTTGAGCAGCGGTGTGGGTGGTTCCGGCTGGCCGGAAGACCTAAACTGTTACACACACTCCCAGTCCCAAAACTTGGGTTTCAGCTAGCGGTAGCAAGAGCATATTCTGGCAGCGTGGAGGAAAGGGGAGTGAAAACTCATGAGAAATGAGAGTGGGAGAAAAACGGAGGGGAAAGGGTAGCTCGTCATTTCCTTTTAACCATAGGTTTTCTTTTATATCGTCTTTACTGGCAGGTAGAAATCAGGGGGATAGACGTTGGAACCAAGTGTTAAATCCTGGACCTGCCATTCACAATATAATTTTAGGTGGATTACACCATTCCTTCTAAACTTCGATTTTCTCATACATAAAATAGTAATAGAGGCTCCTGGCTGGCTCAGTCAGTGGAGCGTGAGACTTTTGATCTTGGGGTTGTGAGTTGGAGCCCCCACTTTGGGCGTAGAGATTACTTTAAAAAACTAGGGACGCCTGGGTCGCTCAGTAGGTTAAGCGTCCAACTCTTGATTTCTGCTCAGGTCATGATCTCTTGGTTCCTTGGGGCTGATCGTGGCAGAGGGCTCTGCGCTGATGGCATGGAGCCTGGTTGGGATTCTCTGTCTCCCTCTCTCTTTGCCCCTCTGTGGCTTGTGCTCTCCCTCTCCCTCTCTCTCAAAATAAACATTAAAAAAAATTTTTTTTTTAATCTTAAAAAAACAAAATGGGTATAACAGTAACACTCCCAATTGTCGAGGTTAGTTTCGTGTAAATCATGCGTGGTACTCAGTAATGGGCTATAATAGCGACAAGCCGTTAGAATAAATAAATTTAATAGCTTTGGGGCTGCACCAAAGAATCTACAGAGGGCACTTCTTGCAATTTCTTCATAGTCATACTGCTTAAGAGGGACCTTAGCGACCTCTTTATTTTACAGATGAAAGAATTTAAGGTCAGAGAAAATAAATGACTTAAGGTCAAACAGTAAGTGCCGATACTAGATTTTGAATCCAAGTTTTTTTTTTTTTAATTTTTTAACGTTTATTTATTTTTGAGACAGAGAGAGACAGAGCATGAACGGGGGAGGGTCAGAGAGAGAGGGAGACACAGAATCCGAAACAGGCTCCAGGCTCTGAGCTGTCAGCACAGAGCCCAACGCGGGGCTCAAACTCACAGACCGTGAGATCATGACCTGAGCCGAAGTCGGCAGCTTAACCAACTGAGCCACCCAGGTGCCCCTTGAATCCAAGTTTTACACTCTTCTACCACACCATGCTATCTCTGACAATAGAATTTACTTCCAGTATACTCCATCACTTCAGAAAGAGGCACCTGACCCTAGAATCTTAGCTTTCTGTTTCCTATACAAGACCTTGCCTCTCACTCCCATCCTAGCTCTCCACTTCCTTTAATCTCTTCTTACTCCCTGTGATATCTAGGACAGAGGACTGGGTATATTTGGTTTATTTTATACAGCAAAAATTGAAACACGGTCACATTTGTGGTAAAGTATGAGGGGAAATGGACTTAGGAGCAGCTGTAGGGTTCTCAGTAACTCCCCTTCGTCCCCTCACCTGGGGGTGGGGATGGTTAGATGGTTCTCAATTTTCCAATGGTGATGGAATCAAGGGTTGTGGAGGAAGAGCTGTCAGAGAAAGCTGTTAAATCTAGGTTTCCAGAGGCCAGAGGTTCTTTCTGGGGAAGGCAGCAGTTGATTTGAGTCACAGGCATCACTCTGGATCTTGGCTCCCTCTCCTGGTATGTTAAGACACCCTGAAATAAAAAAAGAAACAGACAAGACTGTGGAACAGGAAAATTACTTGTGTGTGGGAGGGGTGGTGTGGAGGGCTGGGAAAAGGCAGAGGATTTTAAAATGGCATTCAAAAAGTGTGACAAGCAGAACTTTCCCCATGGCTTTGCACCAAAAGGGATAGGAATGTTACATTGCAGGTAACAAAATGATAGGTGCTCAGTATTGAATTAAGAATGTATCAATCACTGTATTGACTTAAAACTCCAAAGGATACATTTACTGACACATACATTCTTTGATCATTGTACCTTGTCCTCTTTTGTCAGATACTAGAGGGATGGTAGAATAAGTAGGCTACACTGTTACGGCAGCTTCCAGCACTCATCCCTCAAACATGCACTGACTTACTGTATGCAATGCCGTGAACTGAGGGCTCATGGGCTACCCATCAATCAACGACTACATCATCACCTATGTAACTTGTGTTGCAGTGGAGGAAGGAAGGAATGTCAGGAGTTATTACATTCTTCTCCTTGTAGCAAACAAGCCAGCCAGCGAGCAAGGAATAGCAAGCTAGTTAAGACCAATGCATTAATCATCTGTTCTTTTACAATTTCTGGTCTGTGACCACCATGTCTCAGCCTTGGGGAATTTTAACCCACTAGTCTGCCTGGGAAACATCTATCCCTAAAACTTCTCTTACCTTCCACCCAGAATATCACCAAACACCCACTATGTGCCAAGTGTGATGCCTTCACTATCTTTTAATTCCAAGAACCCTGACAAGTAATAGCTCTTTTCATGCTCTCTTTAAAACACAGAAAACCCTCAGAGAAGTCAAGCCTCAGCCAATCCGAATCCAAAGCCTGTGTTATACCATGCCGTGCTGCCTTTCAGTGACCAGAACAGTCCTAATGCATTACGTTTGATAGCAGAGTTCCCGTTTTCTCTCCAGGGTACATCACTTGGAGAGCCAAAGAGGCCTTTAATATACAGTGGAGAAAAGGGTCTAATAAAAAGCCAAGAAAAGACCCGTCTTACCAGATTTTCTCTGACCAAAGAAGAAATAACTGTTTAGAAAATAATGCCAGTAGATTTCACAGAAGTCCAGGGAAAAGGCAATCCTCAGTAATGGGTATCCTAGACCATTAATCACATTTTGGGAAATTGTCAGCTTTACTCCACTTTTAAAACATCACCAGTTAGCTAAAGCTTTTGTTGAAGAGGTGTTGTATTTATATTCCTAAACTACATATATGTAAGAATGCTCTCCATAGAAGGTAAAGTACATTTCCACTTGTCACCAGGATCAACACATACCTCCAAATTTATCCCAGCTCTTCACAAAATTTCTCTGTACCCAAGAAGTAGAAAAGATACTGGAGGTAAAAAAGCAAAATTTAAGAGGGTAAAATATATAAAGGTTTGTCATTGTCACCAAATGTTTTTGAGGCCCAGAGAACCAGCCAAGTGGCTAAAAGTGCAGTAGGTGGTGTGGGGAGATTACATTTACTTAAAACAAACACATAAAAAACACCCCAAATCCTTAGTGATGAAGACGCAGGGTGGGGCCAAGGTTTTACTTTAAGATGCCAGAAAAAAGGAGATAAAGTCCTGCCACATTTGCTGATAAATAAAAAGAGGGAAACTTCCTACCAGGGCCTGGGGATGAGTTGTTTTCGGGAAAAAAAGGCCTTCAGCTCACCTAGAATCTCTACTATGATTTCCCTTCCCCAAGACAACTCTTGAGTCTGTAAAAGAGAAACAAAGACAGAGCCATCTCCAAGCCCCCTTCCCCTTTAAGTGACCCTGAGGTGTGAGGTAAGGCCAAGGGAAAAAATGTAGCAAAGTCTCCCAAACACAGGAGCCAGCGCAGGAAGTGTCAGTTTAGGTTGATGTTGGAAGTAAAAAACAAAGGTCAAGAGCAAAGTACTCTCAAAGAAGGTCCTAGGTACAGCTCTAGAAGGCAATGTACAACCAAGCCCACTGCCCAATAATCAAGATCTCAAATTAATCCTTTACTGATCTCTACTGCCCTCGGCGATGGTTGGCTATTTAGCAGACACAGGATCTTATGTGTTGTTTCATACAAGTGGAAAGGATTTCTAGCCATGGGGAGCAAGAAACAGGGAACTGGACGCTGCCATCTCCTCTCTATCCATTCCAACTGAAATACCACAAGGAAAATATACAAAGTTTCAAGTTCTCTTCTCTTCTCTTTCCCACAAATTATGTGGCAAGAATAAAGGAGACATAATGGGGATGAGGAAGGAAGTAAAGTTGCTATGAATCCAACAAATCCAGGGCAGATGGGTTTAGCCAGCACACTTTTGAATCAAACAAAACCCTGCAGCCTGTATGTTTTTTTTTTTTTTTTCTTTTGGCACTGCTCACTAGCCCCTCCACCCATGTCTGTATTTTCAACTTTTGACTCTTGCTACAGTGAGAACAAAGGGTAAGGGCAGAAGAAAAAAAAAATGATGGTGCCATTAGGTAACTACAGTATCAATTCCTAAATAGACCTCAGCGTTATACCCTTTTCCTCAGACTTAACTAAGCATCAAATGCGCTCTTCCCCAGCAGTTAGAAGCAATTTGGCAGTTTTACCTTGCACTTGCTCCTTTCCTTCAAAGCACGCGCTTCTCCTTACTTCTATGGGGGTGGGGGTGAGAAGGGAGAACAGGATGTTTACTTAAGAGCTATCTCACTTGCGTGAACCTCTTGTAGCTTTGTCTATGCAGTCTCAATGAGTTATTACTCAGCAATTGTGAACAGCAGCTGACTGGACATGTCCATAGTTACTCATAAACAAGTATGAGAAACGCCCCAATACCCCAAAACCCATTTGGATGATGTTTGTGTTACTGCCTACATACATGAGTGGGTATCGCATCCCTCTTCTACAGAGTGCCTTAAATAAAACAATTCAGGGGTTTGAAGTTGTGCATTTTCAACATGCCCAGAAAGGCAAATGTGGAAGTCTAAAAGCTGTTGATTCCTTGGGGGTGGAGAAAGAAACCAATTGGGCAAATCAAAGTGCCAAGAAGGGATAAGGAAAAGGGTGAGCCAGATTCCAGAAGCAGCCAATACAACTGTATGCCCTACCTACTGGGTGTATTCCTAGGCTGCTATTTCTTAAGTGTCCAGTGACGTGTGGAACTTCACGTAATGAAGGTTGCTATTTAGAACATTTTACCCCGCCAGTGACCTAGGTGGGGTCCAGATGTGGTGACTCTCTCTTCACCCCTTAAAGCCAACATTCCTTTTATTAAGCTTCACTGAGGTATGAAAAAGGGATAGGGCAAGAGAGGGTTAAGTGTGGCTTATGTATGACAGACTGCCATTCACAGCAAGAAGGGTAGATGTGGGAAAAGAATGGACCAGAAGGATCCCTACCACCACCACCCCAACTCTAGGCTTGCTTCAAAAATGCTTCTTCACTCACAACTGTACAACTTTTTGAAGACATACACAAATAGTTATCCATACAGTATATCCCACTTCATTACCAACCACTCCCTTAACATCTTGATTTTACCCCACCCATCATCCCCTTTCCAAAACTGAATTACACAGAGGATCAAACAGAAAACCCACACGGCCATGAAGATCACAGAGGCTCAGACTGCCTTCAGTGACACCGAGCGCTGGAAGTCAAAGGGAACACTTGGATTAAGATCAGTGTGAGAGGGGGAAAGTCAACCACACAACAAAGGAAACCATACTTTATTAAACTGGAAAACAAAAACATAATATTGGGGACAAAGAGATTAAAAAAAAAAGAATGGCTGGAAGACAGGCAAGTGCAAGTGGTCACAAGGAAGGGACAAGACAGGTGGTCTGTGGTATCCGAGAACCTCAAATGTGCAGGCACACACCCCGTCCCCTTGACCCCCGTCGCACTTATACCAAAAGCCAATACAATCAGATCTTCAGAGATACATCCAGGCCTTCTTTCTGCATCCTGTAGCTGGTTTCACCTTCAGCCCTGGACAGTCATGTAGGGTCTTTGCTGGAGAAAATTTAGATTTTCCAACCATAGGTCTGCTCCACAAAGCAGCAGTTTCAGCTCCTGAAGAAGTTTTCTCTCCTAGTTGTGCTCACCACGGAAGCCAGGAGACCTTGGTCAAAGCCCGAAATCTCAAAGAAAAATGTCAAACCTTCAGAACTAGTTATTTTATTAAATGATATTAATACACATTTCAAAAGGATTTCATTGTTGTTGCCTCTAAAGCATGTACTTGTTTTGTTTTCCACACTGAACACGTGAGAATATCATTCAACATATCTAATTTTAATCTTAACAGGCACCCCCACCCATTCAAAAAGGGGGGGGGGAAGGGGGAGAAAGCAGTATTTTACAGCGGCTTCAAAACAATTAACAGCTGAAGCTTAATTCTGCATGACCCGATAACTTCAGGACTGATAGTGAATATTCTGCAATTAGGAAGTTTAGCATATTCACATTATCCAGATAGGTTAGCTGTACCATATATATCACAAACGTTGTATTCCTGGGATCAAAAAGGATAAAAGTCCTACTCTCTTATCATTTTACCCTCCCTGGCATCAAACCAAAATCCATTTATGCTCACCTTTTGGGAGGGCAGAGGGAAATAGGGAGGGGGCTGTCATCTAAGCTGACTGGAGAGTAAACTCTCAATACTTAAGGACTTGATTTCTGATACTATCACTGCGTTTTAAGCAGTACCAGCATATTCACGACCCCCCCCACCAATTCTCTGTCTGTGATTTTACAGTGAGCACCAAGGACCTTAGTAACAACTTTGCATATTCTGATTTCATATAAATCATGTCCTTGCCAAGACACACTATGTTATCCTTTCTTTAAAAAAATCTTGTTTATTATATTTTTAAACTCAGGTTGAAATACAAAAGTCAGAGCATGGGCGTGGAGTTTTAAATCACAGACACAGAAAGAATAAAACCCCTTTGTTTCATGTTATGAATACCAGAATTGTCTTTTTTGTTTCACTATATCACATATATACATTGTCGTCTTCATTTACTGCTGTAGACAGACTTCCTTAAAGTTAACACCTGACAGTCACACACAAATCCTCCCGTCCATCCTGAAACAAACTCAATGAGGATTTTGTAGCTTAAAAAACAAAACACCCCACAAAAGAGCCCAACCCTTAAAAGTCCATCTTTTAAACTGTACAAGGTCTTCCTTTCATGTATTAGTCATCATGCTTTTGAGGACAATCACCCTGCCCCAACATTTAGGAAGCCACTTTCCTGACATCTCCACATTTTCTGATAAAATCAAATGGTCAGAGAGCCTTTTCAAGTAAACGTTACTTTTAGCTTAAACAAGAGCAGCAGAAAGAATTCACATTCTTTTATTCTAGAATGAAAAACATCCCACCTAATTTCTGCAAAAAAAAAAAAAAAAAAAAAAAAATCCATTTCAGTTCTGAGTCAATTAGAACTCTCTCCCCCCTCCCCCCACCCCTCCCCTTACTCTTGTTTACACTTTTCCCTAAACAAATGTCTCAGGACTCAACGTAACTATATCATTTCTTTGCTTTGCTACACTACACACCCCACCCCACACACAAGGTCATGGCATCATGCATTTTTGTGGGGGAGAGCTACAGGGCAGAGAGTCTCGAGAGGGTCAAAGACACAACAGTTGGCTTAAGACCAGAAATGCATCAGGAAGATGAAGGGCTTGTGGCCTCCTAGCCACAGAGCACATGGCGAGCCCAAATAAATAACATGGAATAAATTACACAAAAACTCCCAAACTATGACGCACACCTGGTTTAAGCTGCTCTTGATCTGAAAAGCAAGTTTATGCTGACACAAAGAGTCATCTTCTGTCACTATGTTGTCCACTCTCCCCCATCTTTAATATTTTACTAGAGGAATCCAAAGCAATCCCTATACTTCCTACAGTTCTATACTCACAGAGAAGAAAATATGAAACTTGCTAGGATTCCCTAAAAAAAGAACACATATTGTTTTACTCATCTAGCTGGATATTACCAGTGTGTATACCTTGGGGTAAGACACTAAATAATATAAAATAATAGTAAAGCAGTATTTGCTTTTCAGTGTTCCTTGATATAAAGTTATAAACACTCAAAGCGTACTGATTGTCTTTTTTCCCAGTACTAGTTGTGGAAATATAAAGAAGCCTTTCAGTTTGGGGAGAAGGAAAGCAAACCATTCTTGTGTAAAATGACTAAGGGCAGAAACATTCTTTATTTCCTAGGGGAAGCAGAAGGTGGGGATAAGGCTTGAGCCTTGAAATGTGACAGGCTGCTAGTTGTAGAATGGGGGAAATTTGGATTTCTCAGGTCCTCCTCTGTAAAGATATGTATACCCACTTGTCACTAAAACACTTCTGAAGAGGTAGAATGTATAGAAAGATGCTATCCAACCTCCTCCTTTGAAATACCAAGAACAGGGGTAAATACAGGACTAGGGCGAAGAGGAAAGAAAGATGCAGGTCAATAGTTCTCTTTCCCTACTACTCCACCTTTGCTGAAAACCATCAAGCATCACTTAACATTTGGGAGGCACCATGGTAAAAACGTCTATCTCTTACACCAAAAAATTCAAAGATAATATTTCAGTTGTGCCTTTATTAGCAACTGTCAACTGTAGTGACTTTCTTTCTGGCCAAAGCAGACGTGCAAACTGAGGGAGAAAAAGTCAATCAAGAAAGAAAAGCAGGAAGCATGAGCTTGGTTGCAGGACGTGCCAAGCTATAGAAGTCTCCCGTTCTCGTTTATGAGCGATGGGCAGGTCACACGGCACCGTTACTGGTTCCTGTCTCTAACTCTAACATTGGAGGCACACCTTATTTTAACCTGGAGATTATATTTAGCCCCCTCTCTTTCATTCCAAGGATGAAGAGTAATAATTTTTACTAGGATAGAATGACACCTGTATCTCCTCAAAGTTAGATAGTCCTTTAGAAGAAGAGGTTCATTTTTTTTTTTTTTTTTTTTTTTTGGTAAGATTTTAGGAGAGAGGTAAAGAACCCAACTTCAATAGGTCTTTAAAAAACAAAACAAAACAAAACAAAACTTCAAAGGTCCACGGTCTCCCACCTATTTCCCCTTGCAACATCTCTTGGCTTGTCAGCAGGGCACAGAGCATACAGGAAAGGGAGCCAAGCTGGTCACAGTAGTTACTCAGTGGGAGAGAGAAGGGGAAAGGAATCCTTTCATTGACTACTTGATAAGCCAAGCCCAAAGAACATCCCAACATTGCACGTTATTCTCTGTACTGATGGAAGTTTTATTTCAAATGTAATACTCTTCAGTAAATGGGTAAGATTTGTTTTCCTCCCCACCCCCTCAAACCCCCAGCCAAATGAAGTGGCTCTGGTTGTGTTTCTTTGCCCCCCAGCCTCTATAAAATACAAGTAGCTTGGGTTAAGTGCAGTGGGAGAGCAGACTGGATGGAATAGTGAAATGCAAGCATGTTTGACTTATTAATTTCGAAGGGAGGCCCTTTGTCATTAAAAAAAAAGATCAAAGGAAGGAAATCAAATAAAAACAATAATAAATCAAACTCCTACTTCCAATGCTCTCTAGACTGTTCAAAATGCTTTTCCCTTGGTTTCCATCAGTACCTGGGAGGGAAGAATGGGCGTTTTGGTGCAAAGAACGGAGGGCCCCTAGCAAAAGGTGGCCTGGGTCTCTTTAGACTGTGGAATGGGTCTCTGCTGAGAAAAGGTTCCCTAGGCCGAAAGTCTGGCCGGGGATTCCGCAAAATCATACCACTCCGGTTGATGGCGTCTCTGTGTGAGGGACCCAAGTGGGGGCCACTGCTGCTGTTGCTGCCTCCCCCACCTCCTCCTCCATGGGCTGGGCCCAGGTGCTCCAGAGAATGGGAGGGTAGGCTGAGGCTCTCTCGTACACGGCTAAGGCCAGGGCCGTTGAGGTCCCGTTGGGTGGGGCCCCCATGGTCCCTGGGTCCTGGGAGCACCCCAAAATGCTCAGCCAGGGTCCCTTGAAGAAGGGAACTATGGTCCTTGGGAAATACTGCCACAGCTCCCGCCACTCCGTGCTCTGCCAGTGGTGGAGCTGGGAAGGGTACAACCCCAGAGTGGTCAACAGGGGGTGGAGGAGGAGGTGGAGTAGAAAAGGGAACACCACTCCCACCACTGCTGCTATGTTCCCCAGGGGGTGGAGGAGGGGGTGGGGTGGGGAAAGGAACTCCGCTGTGCTCTCCAGGAGGAGGGGGTGGGGCAGCATGGGCCAGGGCCGCCTCCTTTGTGAAGGGGTTCGAAAGATCCACTGTGGGTAGATGAGTGGGTGCATCTCGAGAGAAGATACCCCCATGATCCTTAGGAGGGGCAGGTGGGGCAGATGACGGCCCCACTGGCTCTCTCTGGAAGGGTGTCCCATGTTCCAAGGGGGATGGGGGGAGATGATGCTCAAATGTAGAGTTGAAACTGTTGGAACGGAAGCTGCCGACACTTTCCTGAAATTGGGGTGCCCGTTCCTTGTATGGTGCTGCTTTAAAGCCAGTGAGGCCTCCGCTGCCCCCACCCCCAAGGGATGCCAACTCAGAGGCACTTGTGGGGCCATTGTCAAAGGAGCTGCCTGAGGTGCTCAGATCAAACCAACCCACCCTTGAAGCCTCGCGCCCGTGTCCTCTATTTCCCTTCCCAGGAACTCGGACGGACTCTACGGTCTGTATCGGCTCCCCTGACATCCTCCTATTGGATGCGTTATGATAACCCAAGGTTTCTATAGGGGCCCCCTTCTCTTCGGTGCTGTCAGGCAAGTCTAAGCAGGAGGAGGAGACTCGGGTTTCTATGCGGTAGTGCTCTTCTTGCTGCTGCTGATCGGTGGCTGTCAAGCTGGGCTGGGTGAGGTTTGACAGGCCAACACCATCACTTGAAGTGCCCTTGCTGGGGGCCTGCCCAAAATGCTTATCATCCGAGGGCTTTCGCGAGGCATTTTTAAGCATATTCTTAAACTCAATCGTCGACGTGGTGGAAATGGTGGGGGCCAGGACTTTCTCCACGCCTGGTGTGGGTGGGTGGCCCGTGGGAGCGGCAAGGGTATTCTGCGGAGAGAAAAGGGAACGATGTGGGACTGGGTGAGGAGGCTCTGGGTACTGCTTCTGCGGCAAACCGAGATGCCCAGTGGTAGACTGAGACAAGCTATTGTGGTTGGAGTCAGGGGTGAAAAATGAATCATTCTTACTCGGTGACGGTGACCGGTCAGACCCCGGTTCACTCCCTCTTATGCTGAAGGCACCAAATAGCCCGGGGGAAGAGGAGAGACGGTCACAATTCTCACTAGAGTCCAGGAGAGCCCTTACAGATGGAGGGAAGGCAGACTTTACCCCGAATTCTTGGGCCCTGTGGCTATAACTGGAGAGGATTGGCTGGTATTCGGTGGTATCAGAGAGCTTGCTTGACTTCAGGATAGATTTGGCCGGCTTCTTCTCTAGGTTCATCATGGCAGAGGGTGGAGGCCCTGAGTATTCAAAATCTCGGTAATCCTCATCTTCCTGGAAAGAAGTATCTGGATAGAACTTCTCCTGTGAAGAGTCCATCAGTGAAGATGGCCTCTCCATTCCATCCGAAGGCTGTTTATAGGGTGATTCACTGCCCAGGGCAAAAGGTCGATATGTAGATACAGAATTGGAGAGTTCCCGGGGGTAGCTTTCCTCTCTCCCAGGGGGTGGTGATCTTGTACTGCTGGGTGTTGAGGAACCAGGGCTAATGATCTTAGAAAGCAGGGACATGGTGTCTACACTGCTGGATGTGGGCTTGTCCATCATCTCATCCTGGGTGGGCGTCCCACTCCGTTCGTCCCGCACAGGGGTTCCGTCAATGTTGTCAATTGACGTGCTAGTAGGGCCACGCTGGAAGTCTGAGGGGTGGCTTTCTGCTGGGGCACTGGACCCCAAGCTGCTCAGGATTGGGATGTTTAAGTTTAAGCCACTGAAACCAGGATTACCTTTTAAGAAGTTGTGGATCTTCATTTCCAGGCTTGGAGAGGTGGACTCAGACTCCAGCTTTGGCTTGGAGATCTCTGAAGATTGGCACATGGCAACTTCAGTAGGTGGGGCAGCAGGGCTAGTACTGTGGGTTCCTGTAAACCCCATAGAGTTGGATGGTAGCTTAAAAGTAGTGCTTGGGAGCCCTGGGCTTTGCCCAATTGAGGACTTGCTAGCTGATGTTGAAGAGACTTCAGAAGTTGATGAATTAGGAGAATAGTTGAAGCTTTTAGGAATAAAGGATTGGGTACTGGAGGACAGATTTCTTCCTTTGATGCTAGAGACTGTGGTGTTTGCAGGGGAAGCTGAAGTGCTCTGGGATGCAGCTTCGCTGGCTGGGACTGGGTTCCCAGTAACACTCTGAAGCAAAGATGACAGGCCTGTAGAAACAGAGATTAAAGGAGTTAAAAAGAACAACTGCCTGCCCTACAATTAAAACAATGTAGGCTAATCGGATATTCTCATTCATTCCAGCGGGAACCAGATAGACATTAAAATATGAGGCCAAAGAGAATCCAGACCAAACAAGCAATGGCTAAGTGTCATAGAAAATACTGGACCTATTTCTCAATATAAAGACAGCAAATTATTGAAATGTTTCTAGTACAGTCATCAAACAAGTCTAACACAGCACAATAAAAGGCAACAGGAAAGGGGAGATTTTAGTGTCAGAATCATTCATAGTTTAAACAAGACAAAGCAGGAAGAGAAAGGAGGCAAATTATCCTTAAAATAACACTTTAAGCCATGATTTCTTAACGTCTGATCTGTGGAACTGTTTCTGTAAATGCAAATAGATATTCCTTTCTAGCCTCTGCAATTGTTTCTAGTAAGTTAACGAACACGGTTATTTATTCTCAAGAGAGAGATCACGTATGCACATTGCTGAAATTTGTTTGAACGGGACATTTTTTCAAGCATCTCTTGCTAGACTTTGGGGAAACAATGGTTTAGCTATCATTTTTGGTTGTAAAATGTAGCAATAATAAACATGCAAACACACACCCCAAAGACTTACAAAGCTAGATCATCTTATAGCTTGGAAAATTTAAGAATTATTCATCTACCCAAGTTGACACTGATGAGATTCAACCCTACTCACTGATAGACAAAACCTCAGAAGCTCTGAGAAAGAATTCTTTGGGGTAAAGGCTGAAGTCCACCAAAGCAAACTGCTCCTCCTGTAGAAAATTTTTTAGAAAAATACTTGACAAAGAGATAAAAGGAGGTCCTATAAATTCAATCATATTTTGGCAAATTTACCCAATTTCTGGTCATAAATGAAAACCTTTTGGGCATACTTCACCTGGATTTGTAGCTTTTCATCATATACTAAAACTGTTCCTTCATAATGGTGTGATGAAAGACACCAGTACTTCATATGGTACTTTACTTAATGATTCTTCAAGATTTCAATTTTAATCCATATTTACCAACAGACTTAAGCTCTGAAGAATTCTGAGATTACTCCATCCTTGGAACATTAAAAAAAAATTTTTTTTTTAATGTTTTATTTGTTTTTGAGAGACAGAAACAGAGTGAGCAGGAGAGGGGCAGAGAGAGGGTGACACAGAATCCGAAGCAACTCCAGGCTCTGAGCTGTCAGCACAGAGCCCGATGCAGGGCTCAAACTCATGAACCATGAGATCATGACCTACACCAAAGTCGGACACTTAACTGACTGAGCTACCCAGGTGCCTCCATCCTTGGAACATTTTTAACTGCCATAAAGTTATATATATATATATAAAGTTATATATATAATATATATATAATATATATATATTCAATATTCACCAATATTCACTAATATCTGAATAACTGAAATATTATTTCAATTATCCTGCTGAAACAAACAAACAAAAAACATGTTTCATTTCCGAAAAGTTCTCTGGCTATATAACTTCCCCCTCCTAACAGTTTGATTTAATTCTTAGCAGCCACTGTTCATACCAAAATCAGAAGTCCTCAAGCACTAGAACATGACATATGACGTCATGATTTTTAAGATATTTCAGCATATCTTTCAGATACTGTGGGATTTCTTCAAAAGATCATCTTGTTAAGATAGACACTACTCAGATTTCTGATAACAGGTGATATAGTCCCTTACTACTTAATATTAATATTTTTCTTTCATTTTTTTTTTAAAGTTTATTTATTTAAGAGAGAGTGAGAGAGGGAGAGTGAGAGAGAGCACATTGTCAGTGCAAAGCCAGACTCGTGAGGTCATGACCTGGGATGAAATCAAGAATCAGACGCTTAACCGCCTGAGCCACCCAGGCACCGCAACTTTCTTCAATCTTAACGGGCCATACTCTATTGGACTTTTTGCCCATTGAAGTCATTCTTTTGTATTAAAAATCTGTCAATAATGGCTGTGGGTGACACAATCAGAGCAAAGTTCTAAGAGATCCCTTAGAATCTCTATAGGCTTTTAAAAATGCATCTATTTAAGTTGCTGGATAAAGTTTCTTAAAAGTCAAGCATTCTATTTTCCACAAGGAAATGAAAGGTGATGAACCACCCAGTTACTCCACAAAGATTGTCTTCTGGGGTCCCCAAAAACACATTCTGTCAGAACACCTAGTTCTGTTCAAATTTTGCCTGATGAGAAAGTCCATATGATGCTGGTGTCATAATCTACTGAAAGGAAAAGCTGTAAGTATTATTAATGTCCCCTGGAGGCTCCTGGTTGAGAACTTTGATACAGAGTTAAATCACTGTATTGAAGATATTGCTCTGATATTTATAATTCACTGAATAATTATACTGAGGTGCTAAATAACGATTGTGCTTGTATCTGGAGGTTTTGAGAACAGAGAGCAGGTATGTTTTATGAAAAAATATTAAAGCAGTTTTAGACACAAAACAGATAATTAACAAAGTATACTAGGTTCAAATAAGGTAGAGATTACAGGTACAGAGATGTGGTATGCCTACAAATAAAGGCCTCTAAATTAGGACATAAAAAAAAGAAAATCATTTCTCATAAGATTTTTGATAGTAGATTGACCTTTCTTACTGTCTTTAGCTTTGGTTAACATTAAAAATATAAGCCTCAACATATACTAACCGGTCCTCAGAGCTGGAATAAATGCAGCCCCTAGAGGGCTCATGGTGTAGGTAAAAGAATACTAGAATCCAGTCAAGCAATCTGGCTTTTAGTCTCAACTCATCACTGAGTAGATAAATTTGTAACCTTAAAGCAGGTCACATCACCTCACTGAGCTTTAATCTCCTCACCTGAAAAGGAGGGGATTAGACCAGATGGTATTTTGTCTCCTTCAGCTTTGACATTTTCTAATTCTATAAATGCCAGCTTGTAGATAAGAAATATAAAGAAGACAATGAACTAACTGTATTATACATTTCATGGCTTTGGATGCTTCAGAACTGGAACCCAGGATTCAAGTCCCTGTGGCACAGGTCAGTTTACCTTGCAGTGCAGGGGCTGACTGTGTCTGGGTTTTGGAAAGAGCAGACAGAATGCTCTCTGGGGTGATCTCCACCTTTGAGAGGATATTTGCCAGAGGATTGTGAGATGTTGTCGGGGCAGGTGCAGGTGTTTTCAGGCCAGTGCTGAGGTTGCTGGGACTTGTAGGAGTTCCTGGAGAAGGTCTTGATGCAGGACTGACCCCTGGTGGCAGAAAGATTAACTCAAGAAAATGCGGTTCAAAATGACCATTAAATTCACAATAACTTTCCACTCACTCAAACCAGTTTGGTATGTTTAACAGGAATGCTTCTGTGACAGATCCACAAATAGGGCATATCATGGCTTGTACAAAGGAAAAAATGTGAAAATTAGATTAAAATCTGCTCCTGTCTACTTTGAACACCCCTAAAGTAAACAAGTATTTTCAGATGTATTTTTTAGTTTTGAGAGCCAAAAGAGACTTAGGGAACCTACTTCTTTTCTTTCTACCAAATGGCATCAACACCACAGAATCTTGTAGGTGCTCAGTAAATATTGCTGGCTTATTATGATCAGAGACATTCCAATTGTGTAACTCAACCCACTGCATAATTCTATGTGATTAATAAATTATTTGCTTTTGAAAAGGCCTTTAAAGTGAGATTATATAAGCAACTTCCTTTACATCTTTATATTTTATTTATTTTTTTAAGCAAGTTCCATGCCCAACATGGGGCTTGAACACATGACCTTGAGATCAAGAGTCCCATGCTCCACCAACTGAGCCAGCCAGGTGCTCCTACATCTTTATATTTTAAAACACTGTGTTAATTTTTAATTCAGAAAAAAAAACGGTATATAATAAAAAAAGAAAATAATTTTTGAATGACAAAAATATGAATAGGTAGATATTTCACAAAGAAAAATAAAAATGAAAAAGTTTTTATCACATTGTTAATCAAAAAAATGTAAATTAAAACAAGTTACTTTTCTTTCTTTTTTTTTTTTTTTTAAGTAATCTCTATACTCAATGTAGGGCTTCAACACATGACCCTGAGATCAAGAGTTGCATGCTTGAGGTACCAGGCTTGATTCAATTGGTGGAGTGTGCGACTCGATCTCAGGGTTGTGGGTTTGAGCCCCACATTGGATGTAGAGATTACTTAAAAGGAGCTGCATGCTCTACTGACTGAGCCAGCCAGGCACCCCAAAACAAATGGCTTTTAAGACTGAATTTGACAAAGATTAAAATAAAACAAAATAGTGCTGGAGAGGCTGAGAAACAAAGGGAACTTTCATGTGCTTGGTACATAAAATAGTACATTTTTGGTGATCATTTTAGAATAACATGAAAAGATTAAAAACCTGTATGTTGGCTGGGGGGGAGAGGGGTAAATGGGTGATGGGCATTGAGGAGGGCACTTGTTGGGATGAGCACTGGGTGTTGTATGTAAGCGATGAATCATGGGAATCTACCCCCAAAACCAAGAGCACACTGTACAAACTGTATGTTAGCCAACTTGACAATAAATTATATTAAAAAAAAAAACAAACCTGTATGGGTTTTTTTGGTCTTTATATGAGAAATATAAATTTAAGTTTTTATAAAGAAATTAAGTAATTGGGATTTTCTTCAAATTTATCAAGATTGGGTAAGGCACAGCAGAAACCAGAGTGGCCATGTGTTTCTACTGTTGAAGATGAATGATGAGTACACAAAGGTGCTCTACTTGTATTTTCATTAACATTTCCATTAAGGAAAGAAAAAGCCCTATATACTCATCAACCATTTAGGAAGGGTTGTGCATAGATTTTAGCATCAAGGTGGTTCATTATAGTATTCTTTAAAACAGCGAAAAATTACAAAAATATCAGATGTCTAGTAATAAAGGCTTAGATAAGTTCATATACAATATGCTTCAATTGAAAGAAAAATTATTACAAATATTTAATCTACCAAAACATTCACACACACACACACACACACACACACACACACACACACACACACTGGTAAAGTTAGACACAACTGGTGTCTTTCAGGGTAGTAGGGTTGCAGGTTATTTATTTTATTCCCTTATTTTATTTTTCTATAATGACCATGTATTGGTTTTTCGACTTAAAAAAATCACTGTTAATTTAAGGAAAAAAAGCAATAAAAAACCCAGACTGATGATGGTTCAATTAGAAAGATGAAAATAAGCCTTTTATCTTCTTTATGGGGCTTACTTACCAGTATTTTTCATGACTGATGTCAGGCTACTAAGGATGGAACTGATCTTTGCCAGATCCACATTAGCCAGGTTTGGCAAAGCCAGTGCTGGAGAAGGGGACAGAAGAGAAGTATTCACAGGCTTTGGAAGAGGGGGCGTTGCTGTCATGGTCACAGGCACTGGGGTACACGAAGAGGCCTTGGAGATACTTTCTGTTGGCTTCGTGGGTACAGAAGTGGAAGCAGCGGACTTCTCCGCAGGTTTTTCCTTCCTGTCCTCTACTGTTTAAAGAAAAGAGGTGAGACTGCATTACTGCTTTCCAGACTTGACTTCCAATACGAAATGTGTCCTAATATATCCGGATTTGGGGGTATAAAGCACAATGCTTTAGAGAAAAATCATTCACTCACTTCATGATTTTTACATAAGCCATACTCTTTATGTTGCTTCCCTCCTTCAACACCTGCTTAAAATAAATTTCCCAAATTCATTTTTTATCTTTTTAAAGATTTCTTTGCATTTTCTTAGTATTTGTGTATTAAATTTGTACATTTCTGGGATCATGTTATTTGGTACACACGTGTTCTTTTAGTTACAATATTTATAGTCATAAATTACCCTGTCTTTTCTTTTCCATTAACCTGAGAGCTTTCTAAGACATAGAAACTTATGCATTAAATCCAACAAAACTCCAACTGCCTAACAAGAATGATTATAAAAGCTTGGGATGTCAGAGAAACAATGCACCAATCCAGGTTAATTTTGTTTGTGTGCGTGTGTATATATGTTAATTAGAATGTATGTAATCTCTACACCCAACATGGGGCTGGAACTCCAGACCCCAAGATCAAGAGTCACATGCTCTTCTGGCGCCTACTGACTGAGCCACCCAGGGGCATGGCTTTGGAATCTTGGAAGGTCAAGAGTATAAGTGCCCCTCCTTCTAGAACAGTGCTGTTCAACAGAAATGTAATTCAAGTCACACATGTAAGTTTAGCTTTTCTAATGGCCACATTAGAAAAAAAAGTAGAGGGGTGTTGGGGTGGCTCAGTCGGTTAAGCGTCCAACTCTTAGATTTCAGCTCGGGTCATGTTCTCACAGTTTTCAGCTGAGTTCAAGCCCTCCATAGGGATAGGCTCTGAGCATGCTTGGAATTCATTCTTTCTCTCTCAAAATAAATATAAATAGACTTAAAAAAAAGGGAGAAACAAGTAAAATTAACTTTAATTATATATTTTACCTAAGCATCTCTCAAATATTTTCATTCCGTTATAAATATAAAAATTACTGGGGCACCTGGGTGGCTCAGTCGGTTAAGTGTCTGACTTCGGCTCAGGCCATGATCTCACGGTCCGTGAGTTCGAGCCCTGCGTTGGGCTCTGTGCTGACAGCTCAGAGCCTGGAGCCTGCTTCGGATTCTGTGTCTCCCTCTCTCTCTGACCCTCCCCCATTCATGCTCTCTCTCTGTCTCAAAAATAAGTAAACATTAAAAAAAATTAAAAAACATAAATATAAAAATTATTGAGATATTTTCACTTTTTTGGGTACTAAGTTTTCAGAATCCAGTGTGTATCTTTTAAAAAAAAAAATATTTATTTTTGAGTGGGGTGGGCAGGGAAGGGCAGAGAGCTACGGTGGACAGAGAATCCAAAGTGGGCTCCACACTGACAGCAGGAGAGCCCAATGCAGGGCTTGAACTCATAAACCATGAGATCATGACCTGAGTCGAAACCAAGAGTTGGATGCTTAACCAACTGAGCCACCCAGGTTCCCCCTTCCCCAGTAAGTACCTTTAAATTACAGTACATCTCAAGTTGGACAAGCCACATTTCAAATGCTCAACAGCCACAAGTAGCTAGTGTCTACCATATTGAACAGAACAGATCTTGAGCAATGATTCTTAGCCCATGTGGCATACCAAATCCTAAACTGGGATAATGATACCTTGCTGTTCTAATCTAATCTTGCTGTTCTTTTTTTTTTTTTAATGTTTATTTATTAAAAAAAATTTTTTTAATGTTTATTACTGAGAGAGCATGAAAGGAAGAGGGGCAGAGACAGAGAGGGAGACACAGAATCAGAAGCAGGCTCCAGGCTCTGAGCTATCAGCACAGAGCCCAAAGCAGGGCTCGAGATCATGACCTGAGCTGAAGTCTGATGATTAACCGACTGAGCCACCCAGGGGCCCCTAATGTTTATTTATTTTTGAGAGAAGAGAGAGAGAGAGAGAGAGAGAGAGCGCGCGCGAGAGAGAGCGCGAGCAAGTGGGGGAGGGGCAGAGAGAGAGAGACACACAGAATCCGAAGCAGACTCCAGGCTCTGAGCTGTCAGCACAGAGCCTGATGCAGGGCTAGAACTCACGAACCACAAGATCGTGACCTGAGCCGAAGTTGGCTGCTCAACCGACTGAGCCACCCAGGCACCCCTAATCTTGCTGCTCTTAATACCAGCTTGTGATAGATTCATTGGTGGGAAAAGAAAATACGTAAGGAACAAGGTGCCCTTTAATCACATAAAGGACATACCAATGATTTTTGACCCATCATCTTCCACATCTGAGAGTTCCATGTCTTCCACATCACGATTATCTGTCACAGGCTCAGGTGTGGCAGACTTCTCACTCTCCATGGCTGGTGACTGGGATTCCTCACCTCCCATTCCCTGAAAAGGAGACTCGGAACCAGTCGGAGAAGGAGCATCCATGCTTGGGGAAGGGACTGGTGATTCTTCAGGATCAGGAAGGGTTGACTTCAATTGATCCAGCTTTTTCTTTAAATTGTTCACTCGATTAGCAAAGGTTTTGTATGCCTAAAAGAGAAAAAGAAGTTACTCCTCTGAGAAAAGGACTAAGATATTACTATTTTGACTTTGACCAGATTTCCTCATTATTATTAACTATAGCACTGGTACAAAACAAACAAACAAAAAAAACCCAGGGCACCTGGGTTGTTCAGTCAGTTAAGTGTTTGACTTCTCAGGTCATGATCTCACGGTTCGGGAGTTTGAGCCCCACATCGGGCTCTCTGCTGTCAGCACAAAACCTGCTTGGGATCTTCTGTACCCCCTTCTCTTTACCCTTCCCCTACTCATGCGAATACACGCTCTCAAAAATAAATAAACATTGAAAAACAAAATCAAAAACAAATCTGTCAATCATGGAGTAGTTTCTAGTCTCTGCTTTTTTCCTTAAATGAATATTATCATCCACGTAGTTGCCCAAGCTAGAAACTTTGAGGCTAACTTTGTACTTAATCTTCCCTTGCTTTTTTCTATCCATTTTACCAAACCAATATTTATTGAGAGCCTAAATGTGCTGGCCAATCTTCTAGGTACTGGAGACACAGTAATGACTAAGAAGATAGACAAAAATCAAATCCATAAAGTACTACAGCCTGGGAGGTCAAACAGTGTGGACTTTTTTAAGAAATAAACTTTTGAGAGGTGCCTGGGTGGCTTACTTGGTAACGTGTCTGACTTTGGTTCAGGTCATGATCTCACAGTTTGTGAGTTCGAGCCCCATGTCAGGCTCTGTGCTGACAGCTCAGAGCCTGGAGCCTGGAGCCTGTCTCGAATTCTGTGTCTCCCCCTCTCTCTGCCCTCCCCGCCCCCTCCCCCCAATCATGCTGTCTCTCCTTCAGAAATAAACATTAAAAGGCATCGGTGGTATAGTGGTGAGCATAGCTGCCTTACAAAAATAAATAAACATTAAAAAAATTAAAGAAAAAAAGAAACTTTTGATTTTATTATTATTTTTAAGTTTATTTTTATTTATTTTGAGAGAGAGATAGAGAGTAAGCAGGAAAGGGGGAGAGAAAGAGAGAGAATACCAAGCAGGCTCCATGCTGTCAGCGCAGAGCCCAATGTGGGGCTCAAAAATCATGAACCATGAGATTATGACCTCAGACAAAGTCAAGAGTCAGACACTTAACCGACTGAGCCCTAAACTTTTGATTTTAAAAGTTTTAGGTATAAAAAATTACTATAAAGATTATACAGAGAGTTCCCAATTTTCCCTTTTACTAACCTCTAATATCAGTATGATACATTTGTCACAATTAATGAACTGATTTTGATAATTATTATTAATTAGGTCCATATACTTCATGCAGATTTCCTCAATTTTTAAATAATTTTTTTAATGTTTATTTATTTTTGAGAGAGAGACAGAGCATAAGTGGGGGGACAGGGGAGGAGCAGAGAGAGGGGAGAGACAGAATCTGAAGCAGGCTCTAGGCCAGGAGCTGTCAGCAGGATGAGCGCCCAGGATGGGGCTTGAACTCACGAATCGTGAGATCATGACCCGAGCTGAAGTTGGATGCTTAACCAACTGAGCCACCCAGGCGCCCCTCCTCAGTGTTTATCTAATATCCTTTTCTTGTTCCAAGATCCATGCAGGATACTACAGTACATTTAGTAGTCATGTCTTCTTAGGCTTTTCTGTAAGTTTGTTAGATTTTCCTTGTTTTTGATGACCTTGACGGTTTTGAGGAGTATTGGTCAGGTATTTTGTAGACTGTCCCTCAAATAAGATTTGCCTGATGTTTTCCTTCTGATTAGACTGGGATTATAGGTTTTTGGGAGGAAGACCACAGAGGTAAAGCACTATTATCACTGCGTCATATCAAGGGTACATATAATCAATATGATGTGCCATTGTTGATGTTAACCTTTATCACCTGGCTTAAATTCTATTCCTCTAATTATCTTAATACCAATACCCTAAAATTGTCTGTCTTTTTCTTTTGTTAAGACTCTTGGACCATTAGATTGTGAAATCACTTTGGTAGATTGAACAAGAAGCATTATTTCTTTGAGAGAGAGAGAGAGAACGCAACCATGTCCATGTGCAAGCAAGGGAGGGGCAGAGGAAGACGGAGAGAATCCTAAGCAGGCTCCACACCCAGTGTGGAGCCCGAGGTGCAGACGGGCCTCACAAACCAGGAGATCATGACCTGAACCGAGATCAAGAGTCAGACGTTTAGCTGAGCCACCCAGGTGCCCCAAGGAGCATTATTTAAAAAAAATTTTTTAACGTTGATTTATTTTTGAGAGAGAGACAGAGTGCGAAGGGGGAGGAGCAGAGGGAGAGGGAGACACAGAATCCGAAGCAGGCTCCAGGCTCTGAGCTGTTAACACAGAACCTGATGCAGTGCAGGGCTCGAACTCACAAACCATGAGATCATGACTCGAGCCGCAGTTGGGCACCTGATCAACTGAGCCACCCAGGCTCCCCCCCCTTTTTTTTTTTGAAAAAGAAATGGAACAGAAAAGAATGCTAGAGTTGAGCTTTTGCTTCTGGATATACCTGAGTAGCCTGCAGTGGAGCAGCGCTCCCACCAAGAACAACTAGGACAGCCAGACAGACACATGCATGTGCACACACACATTTCAGTGTGCTGGAGAGTGCTGAGAACACCAAACCTTAAGTGACGAACCCCATCGCATGAATCTGTGAGAAAAGTAAGCTGGCGTTCTGCAGCTGCTTTTCTCTCAGGGTTCCGCTGATTTTGGCGAACCAGGCAAGAATTTGAGAACTCAGGTGAAAGGACAAGGCAGAGGGCCACTATTAAATATGAAGAAAAAAAGCAGAACTTTTAACAGTCTTGTTGATTTGTACACCTAAAAATTAGAGACTTGAAAGGCCAAGATTCTGGTGAAAGAGAAGGGACAGAAATGGCTCAACAATATGCTGTCTTTTCCCCATTAAGATATTTGCTAAATTCTGAAGAAGAGGGAATTAAGAAGCCAAACAGAAAACTTTGAAAAGAGTAGTTTAACACAATCTCATGGTGGTGAGGAGACAAGGATTAGAGTTCAAATCCTGCAACAGAGGAGGGGCCCTAGTGATAATGTCAGCCCCTCAGTGGGGAAACTCTACGTCTGAGAAGCTGGGAAGAACCAGAAGATGACAAAGTTGTGCTCAAACTGCAATTCAGCCCAAGTCAGTTCAGTTTCAGACTGGATTAATATGATCAGTTCTCACAATACCCACCTAGTGAAGGACAGGGTTTATCCTCTCTGGAGAAAGAAAAGTCATCTAGAGACTATAAATACTTTCATATACAATGTTAGCACTCAACACAAAATTAGCCAGCATGCCAAGACATAGGACTAAATGACCTAAAAGAAAAAAGATACTAGAAACAGACTCATAACAGGTGAAGCCAATATTGGAATTATCTGACCAAAACCAAATAGTTGTTTCACATGTTTGAGAAAATAGAGATAAATCCCATCGTGAACACTTTAGTCCAAAATCCGTTAGCTGTAGCTAAAGAGAGAGACTGGGTAGCCTAAAGTAAGATAATGGAGGCAAAATGGGAGAAGAGTACGTGTGCATGGCAGGAAGGCACTGCTTGGGATGCTGAGGCCCAGCCAAGACACAGAGAAAGCTTTGGGCTCAAAGAGGTGGATGAGGAGGGATAGATGTGCTGGAAGTCTGGCTACACACAGGGATGGATCAAGTGAGTGATTATGTTGAAAATAAGGGGGATAAGGTTTTGTATTGTTAGAAAAAACAATTATAGGGGCACCTCGGTGGCTCAGTCGGTTAAGCATCCGACTTCAGCTCAGGTCATGATCTCATGGCTTGTGACCATGAGCCCCGTGTTTGGGTCTGTGCTGACAGCTCAGAGCCTGGAGCCTGTTTCAGATTCTGTGTCTGCCCCTCTCTCTCCCCCTCCCATGCTCCTACTCTGTCTCTCAAAAATAAATAAACATGAAAAAAAAAAAAAAAAAACCAGAAAGAAAGAAAAAGAAAAAGCAATTACAAATGGGGAAAGGGAGAACACTAGAATGAATCCTGTGGTGTTGGATTGGGATTGGAGAGAGCAATGTGAATTCATGGTTTCCGATATATATAGGCAGATACAGAAATTACATACAAACATTGATTTCCCACCTCTGTAGGAAATGGTCTGGAAGCTGTGATATCCCAACATCAATGAGTACATCTAGTACTCAGATCTTGGTTTCTAAATAGTTTTTCATGAAAAGGAATGCAGGCTCCTTGGTAAATGACTGATTCCAGGGCCTGGCAGAAAATGCAAGATAGGGTGGAACACCTCATTCCAAAAGTAATGAAATGCTCAAAAAAATGATAGGGACATGTAAAAGAACACAGAAAGCAGCCTGAAAGGAGCTCCCACTGGCCAAATCTGGTACAATTTGAACATCACAATAATTATTGGTAGTAATGAATTAAAACATTGAATAAATGTCTAATAGTCCATAATGACTAAATACATGAATAAATTGAAGGTTTAATGATGAATAAGATATTTATTACATAGTTTCAAAATACCTCCCCATAAAACACTAATTATTACTTTCCCAGGGTTGTGGTAATAAAGTACCACAAATTAGATGGCTTAAAACAACAGAAATTTATTGTCTCCTAATTCTGGTGGGTAGAAGTCCAAAATCAAGCTGTCCGCAGGGCTATCCTTCCTTCGATACTGGCCAGAATCCTTCCTTACCTTTTCCTTGCTTCTGGTGGTAGCCATCCACCCTTGATGCCCCTTGGCTTGCAGCTGCATCACTACAGTTATCTGTTTTGGTTGTCATATGATGTTCTCTGTGTGTTGTCTGTATCCAAATTTCCTTCTTATAAGGACGCAAGTTATATTGCATTAAGGCCCACCCTAATGACCTCAACTTAATTTGGTTATATCTGCAAAGACCCTATTTCTTTCTTTCTTTTTTAAAATTTTTTTCAATGTTTATTTATTTTTGAGAGAGAGAAAGACAGAGTGCAAGCAGGGGAGGGGCAGAAAGAGAAGGAGACACAGAATCTGAAGCAGGCTCCAGGCTCTGAGCTGTCAGCACAGAGCCCGACGTGGGGCTCGAACTCACAGAACGCAAGATCATGACCTGAGCCAAAGTCGGACGCTCAACCGACTGAGCTACTCAGGCGCCCCTAAAGACCCTACTTCTAAGTAAGGTCACATTCATGTATACTAGGAATTAGGGCTTCAACATCTTTTTGGAGTACACAATTCAATCCATAGCAATTACCAAGTGAAAACTTTTCAATGGACAAGCCTGGAAGACACTACATTAACAAGATATCAAAAGAAATATAACAGGTAGTGCAAGACATCAAACTTGTGTGATGAGAAGAATACAATCAATTATGTGATATTCCTATTAAAGATGAGTAACATAAATCTGATCACACACAAAAAAATCACATAAATCCCAACGGGGAAAAATGAACTATTGGGACCTCATCAAAATAAAAAGCATCTGCACAGCGAAAACAATCAGCGAAACTAAAAGGCAACTGATGGAATGGGAGAAGATATTTGCAAAAGACATATCAGATAAAGGGTTAGTATCCAAAATCTATATAGAACTTATCAAACTCAACACCCAAAGAACAAATAATCCAGTGAAGAAAATGGGCAAAAGACACTGAATAGACACTTCTCCAAAGAAGACATCCATTTGGCTAACAGACATATGAAAATATGTTCAACATCACTCATTATCAGGGAAATACACATTAAAATGACAATGAGATACCACCTCACACGTGTCAGAATGGCTAACATGAACAACTCAGGCAACAACAGATGTTGGCGAGGATGCAGAGAAAGAGGATCTCTTTTGCACTGCTGGTGGGAATGCAAACTGGTGCAGCCACTCTGGAAAACAGTATGGAGGTTCCTCAAAAAGGTAAAAATAGAACTACTCTACGACCCAGCAATTGCACTACTAGGTATTTATCCAAGGGATACAGGTGTCCTATTTTGAAGGGGCACATGCACCCCAATGTTTATAGCAGCACTATCGACAACAGCCCAAGTGTGGAAAGAGCCCAAATGTCTATCAATGGATGAATGGATAAAGAAGATGTGGTATATATATATACAATGGAGTATTACTCAGCAATCAAAAAGAATGAAATCTTGCCATTTGCAACTACGTGGATGGAACTGGAGGGTATTATGTTAAGTGAAATTAGTCAGAGAAAGACAAATATCATATGACTTCACTCATATGTGGAATTTAAGATTCAAAACAGATGAACTTGGGAAGGGAAGCAAAAATAATATAAAAACAAGGAGGGGGACAAAACAGAAGACAAATACAGAGAACAAACTGAGGGTTCCTGGAGGGGTTGTGGGTAGGGGGATGGGCTAAATGGTTAAGGGGCATTGAGGAAGACACTTGTTGGGATAAGGACTGGGTGTTACACATAGGGGATGAATCACTGGATTCTACTCCTGAAATCATTATTGCACTCTATGCTAATTAACTTGGATGTAAATTAAAAATCAATCAATCAATCTCAACTGGGGTACACTGTACAAAATATTTTGACTTATAATCTTCAAACATATTTAGAACATGAAAACCAAGGAAAAGAGAAAGGAATTGTTTTAGATCAAAGGAAAATAAAAATGCAATAAATGCAATATTATTCTGGACAGGATCTTTTGCCATAAAAACTGGTCATCTGAATAGGGTTTAAGTATTATATAATAATGGTATGTCAATGTATCAATTAATTTCCTGATTAAATGGCTCTACTTTACAGTTATAAAGGAGAATACAATTGTCTGGCAGGAAAACACAAATGAAAATATTTGGGGGTGATGGGACGCCACCAACTTAGTTTCAAATGATTCTCGAAAAAAAATGTCTTCATAATGTACTTAAGATGTTTACAAGTACGAGAATGTTTCAAAATTTTAAACAGAATGAAAAACTGAAAGATAAAGATGAAGAAAAAAGATCAGCAGAATTTTACCAGAAAATCAAATTCTCTCTAAAAAGAAATGGGGGGGGGGGGCAGTGATGATGGGAGGAAAAAAAAATCAAATGGTGATTCTAGAACTGAACAAGTCAACTAAATAAAACTAATAGATGGGTTTAACAACAGATAAGATTCAACAGAAGAGAATTAATGAATTAGAAGACTGGTTAATAGAAAATATCTAAAAGGAAGCACTAAAGAGAAAAAGGATGGAAAATACAGAAAGGAACATAAAAAAACACTTGGAACACAGAAAGGAACATAAAAAAGCTCAGTGATGAGATCTAATATACATGTTAATAGAGCTCCAGAAGGAGAGGAGAGAGAACAGAATAGAAACAATACTTGAGCAGATAACAGTCTAGAATTTCCTAAAGTCTGTGAAAAACATCAAGCAGTTTGCTATAGGGGTGTGACCCTCCAGAATCATATGTTGAAGTCCTAACCCTATACACCTCCACATGTGACATTATGTTAAAGTCTTTATAGAGGTAATTAAATTAAAATGAGGTCATTAGCATGGGCCCCAATCCTTATAGAAAGAGGAAATCTGGACACCGACACATACTCAGAAAAGACCATGTGGGGGCGCCTGGGTGGCGCAGTCGGTTAAGCGTCCGACTTCAGCCAGGTCACGATCTCGCGGTCTGTGAGTTCGAGCCCCGCGTCAGGCTCTGGGCTGATGGCTCGGAGCCTGGAGCCTGTTTCCGATTCTGTGTCTCCCTCTCTCTCTGCCCCTCCCCCGTTCATGCTCTGTCTCTCTCTGTCCCAAAAAAAAATAAAATAAAAAAAAACGTTGGAAAAAAAAAAAAAATAAAAAAAAAAAAAAAAGAAAAGACCATGTGAAGAGATACCGGGAGAAAATGGCCATCTGAGCTGTGCTGACAGCTCAGAGCCTGAAGCCTGTGTCGGATTCTGTGCCTCCCTCTCTCTGACCCTCTTCCACTCATGCTGTCTCTTAAAAAATAAACATTAAAAAAGAAAAAAAAAGTATAAACTATATAAAATATATGTAAGTAAAATAGATAACAGCACAAAGGCCTGGGGGGAAGGGAACCCTACTATTTTAAGGGTCTTACATTAAGTATGAAACAATAGGATATTAATTTAAGATAATTAAGTTTAAGGAAATGTTAGGAACATATATTGAATCCCTAGAGCAAACACTGAGAGAGTGAGAGGAAGATAGGGAGGAGAGAGGGAAAGAGGGAGAGAAAAATAAAGAAAAGAGAGAAAGTAAAAGAGATAAACTTAACCTTAAAAATCTCTGAGTAGGGGTGCCTGGGTGGCTCAGTTGGTTAAGTGTCCAACTGCGGCTCAGGTCATGATCTCATGGCTCGATCCTGCATCTGGCTCTATGCTGATAGCTCAGAGCCTAGAGCCTGCTTCAGATTCTGTGTCTCCCTCTCTGTCTGCCCCTCTCCTGTTCACATTCTCTCTCTCAAAAATAAATATTAAAAAAAAAACTTTTTAATTTTTTTGAGTAAAAAAAAAGGTGTAACAAGGAAACAAAGGACAGACAACACAAAAAGTATCAAGATGGTAGACTTAAATTCAAGCATATCAATAAATGCAATAAACACTCCAATTAAGAGACAAAGATTATTAGATTGGATTAAAAACAACAGTAAAACAAAAACAAGATCTAACTGTACACTGTTTTATTTTTTGGGGGGGGCGCCTGGGTGGCTCAGTCGGTTGAGTGTCCAACTTTAGCTCAGGCCATGATCTCGCGGTTCTTGAGTTCGAGCCCTGCGTCGGGCTCTGTACTGACAGCTCAGAGCCTGGAGCTTGCTTCGGATTCTGTGTCTCCCTCTCTCTCTGCCCCTCCCCTGCTCACATTCTGTCTCTCTCTCTCTCTCAAAAATAAATAAAGATTAAAAAAAATTTTTTTTAATACAAAGGTATAAACCAGTAATTAGATACCTGGGAAAACATTTCTACAAATTTTTAGAAGACAGAAAGAGAACAGAAGAGTAAGAAAGAAGTGATGACTCAGGGGGAGAGAAAAATGAGGTCAGGAGCACGCAGAGGGAGAAAGGAGCTGATCTGACTTGCAGAATCCCCGAGCAGCTTTTATGTAGGAAATGATGAGTACAGAAGGGTAGAATGAGTAGTGGGGTTGAAATCAGGATAATTAATTAAGAGTGTGACCTCCCAGAGCCTCAGTACTACCTCCCTCGCAATCTCCATAGTCAGCAGCCAAGGCACTAGGCCTTGGGCAAAAACTGTGACCTCTCTAAAGAATGACAATTTCCTGGCAAAAAAAATTCCAACCTTCTGACACTTAGGGCAACTCTTGCCCCAAGTTAACAGTCAACCTTCACCTTCAGACTTTACTAGTTAAACCCATGAGTAAATAATCCCTATCTATGTAGAGAAAGCCTCTCAATTTTTTCATACCTCATTTTTTTAAAGTTCACTTACTTATTTTGAGAAGAAAGAGAGAGCATGAGCAGGAGAGGGGTAGAAAGAAGGAGAAAGAAGATCTCAAGCAGGCTCTGCACTGTCAGCATAAAGCCCATTGAGGGGCTCGATCTCACGAACTGTGAGATCATGACCTGAGCTGAAACCAAGAGTCGGATGCTTAACCAACTGGGCCACCCAGGAGCCCCTTTAATACCTCATTCTTAAATATAAGTGAACAGAGATATTATCTGATTTTTGATAAAAGCTAAGATCGTAAAAGAGAAAGGCCAAGATAGCTAGAGAGGAAACACCTTAAGATCTTCCAGAAAGCAGAACAAAAAGATCAAGGTTGAGAAAACATGAGAACATAGAAGAGAAAGAAATTATCCCACAAATGAAGAACACCAATCTTTAGACTGAAAGAACCCTTCAAACAACCCATAATGAATGAAAAACAAAACCTCATATATATATAAATCATTGTAAATGTTTCAGGACACTACGGATGGAGTCCCTGAAAGCTTCCAGACAGGAAAAAATAGTCCCCTACAAAGGGTCTTGCAAAGACTTCATACCACCCAAACTAATAATGTGAAAACAGAATAAAGGCATTTTGAGATCTAAGGACTCAGAAAAATTTATCTCTCACAAGCCTCCTTTTAGGGAAATGAACTGAGAATGTGCTCCACCAAAACAGGACAGAAAACCAAAAAGAAAGATATGGAGGGACGCTTGGGTGGCTTAGTTAAGTATCCGACTTCGGCTCAGGTGATGATCTCACAGTTCATGATCTCACAGTTCGTGAGTTCAAGCCCTGCGTCAGGCTCTGTGCTGACAGCTGGGAGCCTGGAGCCTGCTTCAGATTCTGTGTCTCCCTCTGTCTCTGTCCCTCCCCTGCTTGTGCTCTCACTCTCTCTCAAAAATAAATAAGCATTCAAAAAAAAAGATGACATGGAATCTGTAAAATAAAGTGCTAAATATATAATCTATATATTATAAATCTATAATATAAAGTGCTAAAATATAAGCGTATCAGTTAAAGAGTAGTCCTAGCATGACATCTAGCCACTTAAAACTGGAGCAGGAGAACAGAAGTTCAGGTAGGGAAGTTTCTGGAGGAAAATGTGAATTGAGAATATTTGATGAGATAGAGAATTTAGAGAAAGACAGAAAAAAAGGCTATGAGAAGGCAAACAATGCAAAAAAAAAAATCCTAGGAAAAAATTAAAAATCTCTAATATAACCATAGCTACCACAAGACCTTAATGGTGAACAATGTTTACACAGTTGTACTGTTAAGCTTTGTTTGTATTAATTTTCAGCCCTTAGAGCAAGGAAGTAACAATTATGATTACAGATTGAAATGTAAATATTACCAATGTTGACAGTGTAAAACTAAAGTTTACCGAAGTTGGAAAACTGAAGGGAGGGATGAAAACTAATGGGAAAGGAGAGGGAATAATTACTGCATTTTCAAAGTTGAGACTCTAGAGTTAGTGGTCAAAAACATTAAATATAGTACTACCATTTATGAAGGTAATCAACAGACTTAAAAGAGTTCTATACTAAAATCAACCACTCAGGCAACAACAGATGTTGGCGAGGATGCAGAGAAAGAGGATCTCTTTTGCACTGCTGCTGGGAATGCAAACTGGTGCAGCCACTCTGGAGAACAGTATGGAGGTTCCTCAAAAAATTAAAAACAGAACTACCCTATGACCCAGCAATTGCACTACTATGTATTTATCCAAGAGATACAGGTGCGCTGTTTTGAAGGGGTACATGCACCCCAATGTTTACAGCAGCGCTATGGACAATAGCCCAAGTGTGGAAAGAGCCCAAATGTCCATCAATGGATGAATGGATAAAGAAGATGTGGTATATATATACACAATGGAGTATTAACTCGGCAATCATAAAGAATGAAATCTTTCTAAAAAAATTTTTTTTTAAAATGTGTATTTATTTTTGAGAGAGACAGAGACAGAATGCGAGTGGGTTAGGGGCAAAGAGAGAGGGAGACACAGAATCTGAAGCAGGCTCCAGGCTCTGTGCTGACAGCTCAGAACTCGAACTCACAAGCTGTGAGATCATGACCTGAGCCGAAGTCGGACACTCAACCGACTGAGCCATCCAGGCGCCCCATACTCGGCAATCACTAAGAATGAAATCTTGCCATTGCCAACTACAAGGATGGAACTAGAGGGTATGATGCTAAGCGAAATCAGTCAGTCAGAGAAAGACAAATATCATATGACTTCACTCGTATGTGGAATTTAAGATTCAAAACAGATGAACATAAGGGAAGGGAAGCAAAAATTATATCAACAAGGGAGGGGGACAAAACATAAGAGACTCATAAATATGGAGAACAAACAGGGTTGCTGGAGGGGTTGTGGGTGGGTGGATGGGCTAAATGGGTAAGGGGCATTAAGGAAGACATTTGTTGGGATGAGCACTGGGTGTTACACATAGGGGATGAATCACTGGAATCTACTCCTGAAATCATTATTGTACTCTATGCTAACTGACTGGGATGTAAATTAAAAAATAAAAATAAATAAAAAATAAAAAAATTAAATATAAGGGTTCTATAATGTTGGGAGAAGGAGGAAGGGGCATATAAGTGAAAGCCTCATTTGTCATACCAAGAAGTTAACAGGTATTTCTTAAATAGGATAACTCAAGAAAGAACAATATAGGCATATTATTCAGAAATATGAAGGTAAATGTCAAAGAAAATTAGCTAAATGAGATAAAAGGGATTGCTTCTAGTAAGTGGGACTGGTGGGATCTACTCTACTGTATGCTTTTATAACCATATATATCAATTAAAACTATTTAAAAAAAATAAGTATAAAACATAGGTTCTTTCAGAGGTCACTAGTAACAGATTGTCTCCATCCAGTTTTGTGGTGAAACAAGAAAGTGTATATACTTCTGCCCCATTCTATATCCTGAAACAGTAGCTTGGCACATGCCCTTTGAAATGCTAAAACATAAGGCTTCATAGCAAAGCTCAATGGTCAGGGTATCTGTGAACTTTAGTGTCAGAAAGAACCAGGTCTTAATTTAGACGCTTCAAGCCACTTGCTGGCTCTATCACTTTGCACAAGGGTCACTCTTCTTCTTTAAAAGTAACTTCTTCATCCATGAACTGGAGGAAATAATGTTTACCCCTGGAGTTAGAGAACCCTTATAGTTAACAGTCGCTGATTTATAGTAAGCAATTGATACATGTTAGGTTTAATTATTACTTACATTGGCCACCACTTTTACTTCTTTGTACTGTGCTTCATAGAAAATTCCAGCATTTTCCAGTGCTTCTGTTAATGAGGGCCCATTTTTCACCTGCTTATCTAAACCATTCACAAATTCCTCGAGCTTGGAACTTGCCTCTTCAAATTCTTTGGAGAACTTCTTTCCCCCTGTCTTATCTAAAATAACAGAGGAAGTATTCGTTTCAGGATAAAACAGAAAACGTAAAAAAATGTAATCTTTTGAAGAAAACCCCTCTTTACATAACTTGTGAACCTCTTCTTGCTGTGTTAGTATGTAATATTCTCAGTCTCAGTTTCACTTAAGGTGAAGCTTCTCCAAATCACAAAACCCCCAAAACATATTATTAAAACAATTCATGTGAACCTGCTAGAGTGCAGCCAAGAGTGAATCATGAAGGCTCCTGTAATTAAGGTGAAAAAAAGAAAGTTCAGCTAAAAGGAAGTGTGTTGACTGTTTTTCTTCGAAAATTGGATGCTGAGCTGCTAATTAGGAGTATCAGGATGAGGCTCGATTCTGTTCACTTAGATTCACTATGGAATGTGAGAAAATGGAGGTTCAGAAAAGTAAAGATGAAGACTGAAGATATATCACAGTAAAAATTCTTCCTTCCTACCTGAAGATCCCTGATAATTTGTTATCAGCAGACTACAAATCACGAATTGTTTTTTCAATAATAGTGATAGTACAAAATGTTACTTACTCTCCTAACTATCCCCATCTTTCCCAGTGACTACCAGAACATGGCTTCAGATGTGGGTACAAATTTTGACTTTGCTTTTTATCAGCTGTATAACTTGTGCAAGTTATAATCAGTGTTCAGTTATAACCTGAAGCCTCAGATTTCTCGTGTACAAAATGGAAGTTTTTAATATGCTTCTGGGTTGTTGTATTAAATTAGATAACAATTGTTAGATTTAAAGTATGGTGCAAAGGGGTGCCTGTGTGGCTCAGTCAGTTAAGAGTCCACCTTCAGCTCACATCACAATCTCATGGTTAGTTAGTGAGTTCGAGCCCCATGTTGGGCTCTGTGCTGACAGCTCAGAGCCTGAAGCCTGCTTCGGATTCTGTGTCTCCCTCTCCCTCCACCCCTCCCCCACTTGTGCTCGGTCTCTCAAAACTAAATAAATGTTAAAAAAAAAAAAAAGTTTTTAAAGTATGGTGCAAGAACAAAACAGGTGCCAAAATGAATAGTTGGCAGCCATTTACTCATGATTTCAAAAATATTTATCAAATGCCTATTATGTAGCAGGCATTACTCTAGGTACTAGGATACTGCATGAACAAATAAGGATAATTTCTACCTTCACGAGATTTACATTCTAACACTTTTTTTTTTTAAGTTTATTTATTTTGAGAGAGAGAGAAAGTGTGAGTTGGGAAGGGGCAGAGAGAGAGGGAGAAAGAGAAAATCCCAAGCAGGCTCCGTGCTGTCAGCTCAGAGCCTGATGTGGGGGTTTGAACTCACGAACCATGAGATCATGACCTGAACCAAACTCAGACACTTAACTGACTGAGCCACCCACGCAATCCTCTAGTACATTATTAATTTATTATTTATAATTTACAACCCAAGGAAAAGAGACCAACTAACTAGATGTTATGGGGCATTACACTGACCTTACTAAAGAACATACCCAGGGGTACCTGGGTGGTTCAGTCAACTGAGCATCTGACTCTTGAGTTTGGCTCAGGTCACGATCCCAAGGTTGTAGGATCAAATCCCGTGTCGGGCTCTGTGCTGAATGTGGAGCCTGCTCAAAATTCTCTCCCTCCCTGGGGTGCCTGGGTGGCTCAGTCGGTTAAGTGTTCGACTTCAGCTCAGGTCATGATCTAATGGTCCGTGAGTTCAAGCCCCTCGTCGGACTCTGTGCTGTCAGTTCAGAGCCTGGAGCCTGCTTCGGATTCTGTGTCTTCCTCTCTCTCTGCCCTTCCCCCACTCATTCTATGTCTCTATCGAAAAATGAATAAACGTTAAAAAAGAAAAATTAAGAAGATTCTCTCCCTCCTTCCCTCTGTCCCTCTCCCCAGCTCATGCTCGCTCTCTGGAATAGATAAACTTTAAAAAATAAAAAATAAATAAAGAACATACCCAAGCCACATTATCACACATGTGAAATACATTTGTCTATATATAACCTAACACAGCAAGAAAGCACTAGAAGTAAGGAGAGGGAAAGAATTGTTTTATGATTTTTTTTAGACTTCTTTTTTCCCCTGCTTTATTGAGATACAATTAAAATATAACACTGGGTAAGTGTAAGGTATGCAATGTCAAAGACAGGACTTTACTTATGAAATTCATATGCATGAAATCACTACCTGGAAAACCAGAAGTATCACAACTGGTCTCCAAAATCTAAGGTTCTCTTTAGGGGAGAAGCCAGTCTGATCATTGAAAAATTACAGACCTGGGAACAAAATCTGAGGTATTCTATTTAAAAAGATGTAAGTATTACCTTTTAAACACTTCAGAGTTTCTGTGCTGCACACATCCACCCTCATAGTCGACAGCTGTTTTTCCTTCAACTCTATCTGATCCTCTGAGCGCTTGTACAGTAACAGCTCTTCAATGAGGGCCTGGGACTGAACACAGACCAGAATCATATTCATTTATGAAATCATTCATTTACTCTATCTATTCCCATTAACATAAAACATGTCTAAAACCTAACAAAACCAAGAGGAAAGAGGCTCTTTGCACTTCCTCATAATCAGAGATATTAATACCAATTTTCATAACAAAACTGTATTTTTAGTTATATACTTTACAAGATCCTATCCTTGATTATTCAAAGCTAATTGATGCATACAAAGTTAAGGCTAAGACAAAGGTCCATTTATATCTTCCTTAAATTTTTTTTTTTTTTTAAATTTTTTTTTTCAACGTTTTTTATTTATTTTTGAGACAGAGAGAGACAGAGCATGAACGGGGGAGGGGCAGAGAGAGAGGGAGACACAGAATCAGAAACAGGCTCCAGGCTCCGAGCCATCAGCCCAGAGCCTGACGCGGGGCTCGAACTCACGGACCATGAGATCGTGACCTGGCTGAAGTCGGACGCTTAACCGACTGCGCCACCCAGGCGCCCCTATCTTCCTTAAATTTTAATGAGATACACATAGTGTTATGTTAACTCTAAGCAAGTTCTAATTTAATAGTACTTCACCAAAGGATGAACCCCTTGTCGGGGGCCTCGGCTGGTAATAGAACCTGGCTGGTCATAGATATTCTGGAAGAAGGTTAATTTTTCCATTAAGGCAACATATAAAACTCTATGTAATATAATCCCAATCTAGATTGCTTCAGAACAGTTGAAACTTGTTTAAAATATAACTGATGTACAACTGAATAAAAATAAATTTTAATGGACTATATAGGGAACTATAACAAAATGGGTGAATAAAGCTTTGGCATGTTAAATGCATTCTTTAACTTACTCGAAATTCGGCAACTATCTTAGACTTGAGAGCAGCTTTTGGATTCGTGGATGCTGTTGAATTAAATAAAAGGTCATTAAGAATACAGACACAAAAAGTTGACAAATAGTGAGGAAGTTTTTCAGGTCTATAATTAAGGGTGTATTTATGAACATATATCAAATATGCACATTTAAGTAATAATATAATTCCTAGAATAAGTATTTCTGTAATATTTCATATTCCTTGAATATTCATATTCCTCAGATATGAAATTTCAACACTTCCACGCATGGCCAATATAAAAATGTACTCTTTATTTATTTAATTTAAAAATGTTTATTTTTGAGAGAATGAACACAAGCAGGGGAGGGGGGGATGAGGGGCGGGGGGGCAGAGGATCCAAAGCAGGCTCTGTGTTGACAGCAGCGAGCTCGATGCAGGGCTTGAACTCATGAACCGCGAGATCATGACCTGAGCTGAAGTCAGACACTCAACCCACTCAGCCACCCAGGCGCCCCTAAAAATATACTATTTAGGTACATCTAACCTACTTACCTCCAACAGACCCTTTAAATCACAAAGTCCTAGAATTATGAATTTGGAGATTCTGAGATACATGAAGTACCTTGTTTCCTAGTCTAAGAGGATCTCAGTACCTCAAATTAAGAGTGTTCAGGAGCAGGACATCCAATTAATCCTGAGCACTGGCTGAAGAAAATTGCTTACAAACATCAACTCTATTCCTACGATTTAAGCTTTGGATTTCTTTTTCTGCTGACTCAATTCCCAGCAAAAACAGGCAGGGAGAGTTCTAAGCACATTACCGCTGTGGTTCAACTTGGGCTGAAATGATGACTCTTGCTCTTCCTAAGCATGCAACTTATGAGCAAAAGGATGTCAGGACTCCCTTAATCATGATGAATATCATATACTTGCTGGAGTGAAACCATCCCAAATGTCTTGTTTTACCTCCCAATTCTTACTGTCTTCTACCTCGTTCCCTCCACACCAAGTCCTTCTCAATATTCCTCAGTTTGGCCCACAGCAGCCTATCACATGCAGAATTCCACTCCCTTGATCTCATGCTGGGTAAACATGATAAACATAGCAGGAGCTCCTGTTAGAGAGTGGGCTTCTGGCCAGGATTTGAGGCCCATGTCTAATCTGGTAGAGTGTCCCCAAATCTGAAGGATTTCATGGCTCCCACATAAATGCTTCTTAATGCCTAGTCTCCTCTTCAGCTCTGTTGTTTAATGCCAGCTGCCTCTACCTTCATATATCTTTCAGTCTGAGAGTTAGCCTGGGCACTATCAAGCATTTTTCTTCTTTCACTCCCCCAACTACTCTTGAATCTTCACTCATTTAAACCCTTTTTCTGCATTTCCTTTGTTTAAAAGTAGGGGTTTTTTTGTTTTTGTTTTTTTAAAGAAGTAACTCCATGATGGCTTGTTTAATATAAGTCACTGGGTCACTCTCCCAGGCCTGGAAAACACAGGCTTCCCCATGGTTTATGCCAGGTACGATGTCAAATGGTCTACATTTTCTTCTGCTCCAAAAAGAGGAGGTAATTTTATATTAGTTGAGATTTTGTTCCTTACTTTGTGATTTCTTCCACTGCTTATTCGGTTGTTTGTTCAGATTTTCTTTCAGCTGCTTCTGAGTTTTGAAAGTGGTACCTGGAAAACATTTCAGTTTTTGCAATCTGGCATTATGGGAAGCTGTTCTGTCTGTCCACTTCAGTGTCAAAGTTGTAGCATTGAAAAAAGGCAATCCGAGACTGTGTGTTCTTTCTTTCTTTTCCTTTCATTTTTATAAAAAAAATAAAAACACCCACCAGATCTAAGAAGCTGTCAAATAAACATGATTTCTATCATCAATAAAGTCACTGATTTTTGAGAAGAATAGGGCAGGAAGCTTAAAAATACTAGTTACCACATTCAAATGAAGAATTTAACAGCTTCTTAGAAGATGCTATTTTTAAAGCAAATTTCTAATCAAATAATGTCAAGGTGTCAGATATCACCAACTTCCATTTAATGACTCAAGTAAATACACCTAATACATCAGAAGTAAGTAACTTCATAAAAATAAATACACAATTTATTGCAAATCTAAACCAAAACAGAGACTAAAGAATGCTTAATATATATGCTTAGTATCAAATAGCTTACTGGAAACTGAAACCCCATAAAAAAAAATCCTCCAACAGTAAATGGACAGGGCAGTAATTGTTAAAACACGAACAGTTAAAAATGCTCAAAGTAAAGTAAGTGTAGGAAAATAATCAGCCATCATCACGTAATATGCATGACTTTCTCTAGTCAATACAAACAAAATCCAACCCTCCCCAAACCAATTCTATTTAAATTTTAATTCAAACAGATTTTTGTAAGTATTTAATTTTAAATAAATAGGGCCCAATTCAAAACTTTATTTTTCATTGTTATGCAACAGGCCTACGTCTATAAAATATATTTAATTTTAAAGACTCAATGATTTTTTTTTTTTTTTTAGGAGAGAAAATACACTTACTCAAAGCTTCTCTCAGTGCCATTATCATTTCTTCTGGGTACACATTTCTATCTTCCCAGATTTTGAAGATTCGTTCTATAGACTTAGAGACAGATGGATCCCTGAGAAGAAAAAGTGACACAGACATATAAAAATGTGAATTTATATCTCAAACTAGAAATCTGAAACAAAATTATTTTCCAAATGTCTTCTGATGTTTAAGATTTTTTTTTTTTTTTTTCAGGGTGCCTGGGTGGCTCAGTCAGTTGAGTGTCTGACTCTTGACTTCAGCTCGGGTTGATTCCAGGGTTGTGGGATCAAGCCCTACGTTCAGCTCCACACTGAGCATGGAGCCTATTTAAGATATTTTCTCTCTCTCTCTCTCTCCCTCCCCCCCGCTGCCCCCTCCCCTGCTCGCATGCTCTCTTCCTAAATAAATAAATAAATAAATAAATAAATATTTTTCCCTACAGTGTCTAGTAAGCTAAAATCTTCACTCTTTTGCCAAAACATAAGAGACTCTTAAAAACTGAGAACAAACTGAGGGTTGATATGGGGTGGGAGGGAGGGGAGGGTGAGTGATGGGTTCTGAGGAGGGCACCTGTTGCAATGAGCACTGGGTGTTGTATGGAAACCAATTTGACAATAAATTTCATATTTAAAAAAAATCTTTACTCTTAAAAATTTTTCATTTTCATTTTTATTTAAATTTTTAAAAATTGAAGTACAGTTGACACATTAAGATCATAAACATTCTTATTTAACACTTTTTATCAATGACGTTTATGAGGTTATGGACAGTGCACTAAGCCTTCTGACGGATATGAAGTTATGAGGGCTGGTCCACGTGCTCACTGATGCAACTGGCATTCCAAAAGAGCAGGTGAATTTAATAAAATGAAATCTAATATAGAAGCATCTGGCCCCCAAACCAACTATACTAGTACAGAATGAGAGTACAGTGTTTGGCAATGCTATAAAGTGTGCTTTTTCTTAAAGGTATAGTTGGAAATAATCATGAATCAATCATGTACTGTAACAAGTTTTTCAGAAGGCTATCCCCTAATACTGTAAGAAAACATATCTAGAATGAGGGAGGGGAGGGTTATCACTTTCCTGTTTGCTTTACAGATGGGAGTTCTGCATCAGCTGGTCATCATACTTTAAGGAGGAATATTGTTAAAGTAGAAGTATTTGATTACTAGGAAGCAAAAATTAAACAATTATCAGGAAGCAAAAATTAAAATCATGTCTTACCTGAAACTGTAGAAGAAAAACAATGCAAAAGAAACAAACCAAAACAAAACAAAAAGACAAAATGGGAACTTAATCTCTTCCCAGGAGAATCCACCAACCCATATGGAGACTGAAGATAAAAAACTGAGTGATACCGGTTTTATGGCTCCTTTCAAGCAGGAGACTCTTTAAATCTGTAACATCATGTATCACAAAAGACTTTTTAACCAAATAACAGCATGTATAGGAAAGAGAAAATTGTATTAAACTTCTACAGATATTTTCTACGGATTTATGAACCAAGGCACTCTATTCTCATTTCTTGTTTCTTATGCTGATAATCTTCCTCTCATATACATTTATATATATATATATATTTATATATATATATATTTATATATATATATATATATTACATATAATAGTATATATAGTATTTACACAGTAATATTATAGTAGTATATAGTATATATAAGTATGTTATATTTTATAACCACTATAATATAAATACTATATATAATATATACACATTATACTATACATATTATGTGTATACATAACACTGAAATAATTATGGGAAAGTATAAAGAAAAACTTGACTGATTTTCACCAAATGGAGATTTACAGTCTACCAACTTCAGTATTCTACCTTTAAGTCTTTTTTTCCAATATGGATGCTACTATTGTATATGAAACCAATTTTATATTATGTATGTGTGTGTCCATAACTGTATTCTATTCTTTTCATTTAATGAAACAAGCATTTCCCAATGTTCCAATCAATTCCTTATAAAAATTACTTTTAAATTTTTTATGTTTATTTATTTTTGAGAGAAAAAGAGAGAGAGACAGAGTGTGAGCAGGAGAGGGGCAGAGATAGAGGAAGACACAGAATCTGTAGCAGGTTCCAGGCTCTGAGCTGTCAGCACTGAGCCCAACGCAAGGATCGAACCGAACCCATGGACCGTGAGATCATAACCTGAGATGAAGTTGGACACTCAACCGATTGAGCCACCCTTGCATCCCTAAAAATTACTTTTATAATGACAATACTCTATCATCCAAAATTTATCACCTGCCTACTGTTACGTATACTTAGGGTTATTTCTAGATTTGTTACTTTAATTAATACTGCAATAAGTATTTTTTGATCCAAGTCTTTCTCCTTAATAATGCCAAAATGTTTTTTTCTAAGAGGGTTATACTCCAACCACCAGTGTAAACATACTGTTCACCAAACTTCTGCAGCAATGGTTGGTCTCACTTCAATTTGTATTCCTAATCCCAATTTAACCATTTTACCCTCTTAAAAAATTTTTACTCTCAAAAATGTCATTATACTTAGAATCACCCCAGACCTAAAAAATTTTCAAGATTTTGCCACATTTTCTTCATCTACCTTTTCTTTGTTACAGTATTTTTTCCTTTTCATTTTTTTACACTGAAGATTTATTTTTTAGTTTATTTATTTTTGAGAGAGAGCAAGCAAATACAAGCGGGGGAGGGGCAGAGAGAGGAAAGAGTGAGACACAATCCAAAGCAAGCTCCAGGCTCTGAGCTGACAGCACAGAGCCCAATGTGGGGCTCGAATCCATGAACTGTGAAATCATGACCTGAGCTGAAGTTGGATGCTTAACCAACTGAGCCACCCACATGCCCCAAACTGAAGGCTTATTTACTTATTTTTTATTTTAGAGAAAGAGAGAGAGCATGCATGAGCGGGAGAGAGGGGAAGAGGGAGAGAGAGAATCTTAAGCAGGCTCCACGCTCAGCATGGAGCCAGATGCAGGGCTCGATGTAACTAACCGTGAGATCGTGACCTGAGCTGAAATCAAGAGTCAGAGGCTTAATTGAGCCACCCAAGCACCCCAAGATTTTATTTTTAAGTAATCTCTACACCCAATGTTGGGCTTGAACTTGTAACCCCAAGATCAAGAGTCACATGCTCCACCAACTAAGCCAGGCAGGTGCCACTTTGTTGCACTACAGTAAAACTTTGGTTTGTGAGCACAGTTCGTTCTAGAAACATGCTTGTAAACCAAAGCACTCGTATATCAAAGTGAATTTCAAGAACCATCGGGTCAGTTGTGATCATGTGACATTCGGCATCATATACTATTCATATTGCGAGACATCACTCATTTATCAAGTTAAAATTTGTTAGAAATGTTTGCTCACTTTGAGGAACAGTCACAATACAAGTTACATTCAAGGTTTTACTGTATTTTATTTTTTTTAATTTTTTTTAATGTTTATTTATTTTTGAGACAGAGAGAGACAGAGTATGAATGGGGGAGGGTCAGAGAGAGAGGGAGACACAGAATCTGAAGCAGGCTCCAGGCTCTGAGCTGTCAGCACAGAGCCCGACGTGGGGCTCGAACTCACGGACCATGAGATCATGACCTGAGCTGAAGTCGGACACTTAACCGACTGAGCCACCCAGGTGCCCCAAGGTTTTACTGTATTTTAAAGCAAATCCCAGTTATCATGTCATTTTGCCCCTACTCTAAAAAAATTCTAACAGTTGGTTATACAACAACAGTGTTACTATCATGCCTAATAAAATTAACAATAATTCACTGGCACCATCTTCATTTGTTCTACAATCAAATTTCCTTGAATGTTTAAAAAATGTCCACTTATGGTTGGTTTGTTTGAATTGGGATTCAAAGAAGGTCAACACATTGCATTTGGTTATGTCTCTTAAATCTTTTTTAATCTAGAGCAATTAGATTACATTGTTCTCAGTATTTTTCCCATGCCATTTACTAATGCTAAAGTTGAGGGGTCAGCTCTCCAGCAGAACATTCCACACTCTAGCTTTATTTATTTGCTTCTGTTGGTGTCATTTAACTTGTTCCACTGCCTGAATTTCTTCTAGATGAAAATTATTTGCATTACATACATGCTTAAATTTGGGAGAGTGAATACTTAACTAATGATACTATATACTCTATACTGTATCCTATCAGGACATACACAAATGTCTGGATACCCCACCTTTAATAACACTAAAACTGATCAATGGAATGAGGTAATATTTTCTCTTGTGAACTGTGCTTATCTGATCACTAGCATTTTAGTGTTTATCTAAGGATTAAGTTTTATATATAAAATATTAATTATTTTGCCAACATTACAAATACCTTTGCCCATTCTGCACTTTAATTAAAAAAATTTTTTTTAATGTTTATTTATTTATTTATTATTATTATTTTTTAATGTTTATTTGTTTTTGAGACAGAGAGAGACAGAGCATGAACGGGGGAAGGTCACAGAGAGGGAGACACAGAATCTGAAACAGGCTCCAGGCTCTGAGCTGTCAGCACAGAGCCCGACGTGGGGCTCAAACTCACGGACCGCGAGATCATGACCTGAGCTGAAGTCGGCCGCCTAACTGACTGAGCCACCCAGGCGCCCCTAGATTTTATTTTTTAAGGGCCACCTGGGTGGCTCGGTTGGCTGAGTGGCCCAACTCTGGATTTCAGCTCAGCTCATGATACCAGGGCTGTGGGATCAAGTCCCGCATGGGGCTCTGTGCTGAGCATGGAGCCTGCTTGGGATTCTCTCTCTCTCTCTCTCTCTCTCTCTCTCTCTCTCTCCCCCTCTCTCTCTCTCTCTCATCTTCTGCCCCTCCCCACTTTCTCTCTCTCTCTCTCTAAAGAAAATTAAAAATTAACAACAACAAAAAACTTTCTAAAAGATTTTATTTTTAAAGTAATCTCTATACCTGACATAGGGCTTGAACTTAACCCTGAGACCAAGAGTCCCATGCTCCACCAACTGAGCCAGCCAGGTATCTCTAGGTTTCTTCATTTGTAAAAGTGATTTTTAATAATTTGTTGGCTCTAAAATTCCTAAATTTGTTCATTATTTATACAAACACAGAACTCTCAGACTTCTACAATTCAACCATCCCTCTCTCATATTTAGGAATTCTGTGAAAATAAAACCGAAACAAAACCCAGAATGGCAGTTTTATTTACCTTGTTATTCTAGGCCTCTATTTTAGCCATTACTGATCACAATCTCAATTTCTACAGAATGTACAATTATTACCACATACAACACGAGAAATTAATTATAAACTGTGTTGTTTGACTTATAAGTAACAAACAACAAGCTGACCTTATAGAATTGCTAAGATATCCAACAGATGCTTCCTTTGCTAGCACCCCCCATTTCTGACTTTAAAACAGCGAAGTATTGGCAAATTATTTCAAAGCATAAAGTTGATGAAGAGTACAGAAGGATGGGGTGCCTAGGTGGCTCAGTCAGTTGGGTTTCAGATTCTTGGTTTTGGCTCAGGTCATGGTCTTGCGATTTTGTGGATTCAGGCCCTATGTGGGGCTCTGCACTGGCAGTGTGGAGCCTGCCTGGAGTTGTCTCTCTCTTGCGCTCTCTCTCTGCCCCTCCCCCACTCACGTTCTTTCAGAATAAATACACTTAAAAAAAAAGAAAAAGAGTACAGGAGGAGGTGCCCAGGAATCACAGTCAAAATAAACAGAGCTAAACAGCACAATCTTGTACCTCACTCAGGGGAGTATTTTTGATCAATATCTTATTTCTGGGATTTCATGTGTCAGGTGCTTAGTGAATATTTGCTAACTGACTGAATGGAAGACTAAATAATAAGTCAACTTAAGGAAATAATCAGTATTTAATCAAAAACCTTGGAGTTTAGAAATTAGATGAAGATAGATTTTACCTCTAAAATCTTTTTTATTTTTTATCTTATCTTTTTTATTTGCCTATAACAAATATTTTCCCTAGTGTGTCACTTGTCATTAATTTTATGGTGTCTTATATAATGCAGAACTCTAATGCTGATGTAATTAAATTCATAAATATTTTATTATCAGTTCTTTGTGTCTTTATAAGAGCTTTTTAACCATTAGAATCATAAAAGTAGATTTGTTTCTAACATTTTTCTAATTATAAATTTTTTTTAATGTTTATTTATTTTTGAGAGAGAGAGAGAGAGAAGAGAGTGGGAGCAAGTAGGGGAGGGGCAGCAAGAGAGGGGGAAAGAGGATCTATAGCAGAGAGCCTATGGTGGGGCTCAAACTCATGAACTGTGGGATCATGACCTAAATTCAAGTCAGATGCTTAACCAACTGAGCCACCCAGGTGCCCGTGTTTCTAACATTTTAAAAGTTTTGTTTTATACACTAAGGCAATTTATTTGGAATATATTTGTGTGTAAGGTATAGAAAAACATTTAATATTTAATTTTATTTTTTCTGCACGGAAAGCCTACGTTCCAAACTCACTTATTGAAGAGTTCATTTTTCCCCCAATGATTTGTAATGCACTTCTACCATTACAACTTCTCCCACACATGTATAGTTCCATTTCTGGGCTTTCTGTTTTGTTCCTTAAATCTATCCTTACACTGATACTACATTCATTTATAATTACTATAGTCAAATAATAAATCTTGATGTTTCGTAAGTTAAGTCCTACTCACTGCTAACCAACAGTCTTGGCTACTTCTAGACATTGACTCTTCTATATGAACTTTAGAATCAGCATAACAAGTTTCTTTAAATGTCCTATTGGGATTTTTATTAAAGTGTACTATACTTACATGCTATTACCTTTTGTAACAGTTTATAATTTTCTCCAGAGAAGTCTTAACACCCTTTATTCTAGATACCAAATATGGCTTTATAACTTTTGTTACTGTTATGAATGTTTTTCTATATTTTTTGGTTGGTTATTTCTGACATATTGAAATAACCTATTGATTCCTAGATGTTGATTTGTACCCAGCAACCCTGCTAAATCCTTTTTAGCCCTTGGATTTCCTATGAAGCTAATGGCAAAGTCTCCATATATCTTTTTAGTTTTATGATCCCATTGGTTACATTCTATAATTCTTCAACAACTACAAATTAGATTTACAAAGTAAGTATAAAGCAAATACCATGGGAACCTGGGTGGGTGGCTCAGTCAATTAGGCTTCTTACTCTTGATTTCGGCTCAGGTCATGATCTCAAGAGTTCTTGGGTTTGAGCCCCATGTGGGGCTCTGTGCTGATAGTGCAGAGCCTGGTTTGGATTCTCTGTCTTCTTCTCTCTTATCTCTCCCCTGCTTGCACTCTCTCTTTTAACAACAAATTACAAATTGCAATGCAAGCATGATAACATATAAACTGTTTTCATTTTATCAAGCCTATAATACTTACTATTCAATTATTTCACCATTTTTCTTCATCTACATTACTGAAAATATTTTTCACAGTGTATGGTGAAATCATTAGTGCCTTCACCTGATGCAAAAATTATGTATATATTAAAGCCATGTTTAATCTGTTCTCATTAGCTTCTGATAAAGTAGTATCATCTCATGCCAAAATATGCAATCACCAAAAAAAACAAAAACAAAAAACCCCACACCAAAAAAAAACACACCAAAAAATGCAATCACAAACACATTAACACAGCTACTGAAAATGAGTTACAGAACTGCTATAAAATATTCATACAGGGGCATGGCCAATTTTCTTAAAAAAAATTTTTTTAACATTTATTTTTGAGAGACAGAGACAGAGCACGAGGCGGGTAGAAGCAGAGAGAGAGAGAGAGAGGGAGACACAATCTGAAGCAGGCTCCAGGCTCCAAGCTGTCAGCACAGAGCCCGATGTGGGACTCAAACCCATGAGCCACGAGATCATAACCTGGATTGAAGCTGGACACTTAACTGACCGAGCCACCCAGGCACCCCACCAATTTTCTTAATGTTAGGTGCTGACTTCCTTAATGATTTCCTTATATTTCTTCTATCTGTGGGACGGCTTGATAGAATCCATTTTATTAATACCAACAAATAGTTGTTTCATACCCCATGTGTAAGCCAAAAGGGCATGCTCATAGGTCTGACCATTCTTGGAGTTACTTTCTTCAAATTCACCAAACACCAGCAGCAACAATCAGGACAGCACAGTCAGCCTGAGATGTACCTGTAATCGTGTTTTCTATAAAGTCTGTGTCCTGGAGCATACTGAGGGTCACATAAGACTTGCTGTCTTTAATTTTCACAGGGAGGTATCAATGGTGATGCCATGGTCACATTCAGCTTTCAATTTATCGAAGATCCAGGAGTACTTGAAGGAGCCCATTCCCATAAAAGCAGCTGCTTTCTCTTATTTTTCATCCCATCACATTTGTGATCAAGTGGCCAGCAGTGGCAGACTTGTTTTCCAACAACAACCAGTGTTGATATAAATCCTCTCCTTTACCATTCTGGCTTGGCTTTAGCGGTGGTTTTCATGACACTTGTGTTCGGGTGGCAAACCCATTGCAAAACAGGGGGATGTTCTTATGGAAAGATTTCTGACTGCTGATCGAATTTATTCGGTGGTTATAGGATTATTAAGTCCTCAATTTTTTCTTTGAGCCATTTTAGTTACTTGTATTTTTGATGAACTTAACCATACTGTCTAAATTTCCAAATTCACTGGAATAAAGCCGTTCCTATTATTCTTTTATGGTCTGGAACATCTGTAATCATACCCACCTTCTACATTCTTTTTTCAAAGTTTTATTTATTTAAGTATTTACTCTACACCCCACATGGGGCTCAAACTCATGACCCCAAGATCAAGAGTCATATGCTCAAGCGACTGAGCCACCCAGGTGCCCCAAGAACAGAGCCACCCAGGTGTCCCCAATTTCCTATCTTAAAGTAGTTTTGTATCATTTATTATCAGTATTCTCATCTGCAAAATGAAGATAATACTTTTTGCCTCTAATTATATTATATAATTGGTTTGAGAGTCAAAGAATAACAAACATGGAAAGGAATGTGTTAAATTATATACTAATGTAAAAGTATTTTTAAAAGAAGGGTCACAACAGTGATTTGGTAACATTAATTTGTTAATAATAATCACAGGAGTAATCGTTATTGTCAACCTCAACATCACAGCAGCAACTAACACTTATTAAGTGTTCATTATATGCCAGTGGCTTTTCTAAGCACTCTCTCTATATAATATTAACTCATTTAGTTCCCACACTCTATGGGGTGGGTACTATTATTGGCAGATTTATACAGATAAGAATATACAGATAAAAAAACTGATGCTAATTTATTTTTTTTATGGGTTTGATGTGGAAACCCACTAGTTTTATTTACTTTTCTTTTTCAAGTTTTTATTTAAATTCCAGTTAGTTGGGGCGCCTGGGTGGCGCAGTCGGTTAAGCGTCCGACTTTAGCCAGGTCACGATCTCACGGTCCATGAGTTCGAGCCCCGCGTCAGGCTCTGGGCTGATGGCTCAGAGCCTGGAGCCTGTTTCCGATTCTGTGTCTCCCTCTCTCTCTGTCCCTCCCCCGTTCATGCTCTGTCTCTCTCTGTTCCAAAAATAAATAAACGTTGAAAAAAAAAAAATTAAAAATAAATTCCAGTTAGTTAACATTTAGTATAATATTGGTTTCAGTAGTAGAGTTTTGTGATTCATTCACTTACATACAACACCCAGTGCTCACCACAAGTACCCTCCTTAATACCCATTTAGCTTACCCCCTTCCCACCTCCCCTAAATTGAGGCTAATTTATATTGCCTAAAGTTATATAGCTGGAAGGTGGCAGAACCAGGATTCAAACCCATGTACACTGGTTCCAGAGCCTATAGTGTTAAATCATCATAGCCTGAAGTGAATGAAAAGGATATCAGACACTGAGAAAGTAGTTAGAAGAATATCATAATAATATAAATACATCAAATAGAGATGATAATGGGAAATTTAAAGGCAGAGAGAAAAGGAGGGAGAAATAGGAAAATAATCAGCCTCTGGTAACTAAGAAATGTAGAGACAAGAATTTAAATTACTAAGGGGCCATTATAAGATGAAAAACTGTAAGTAAGACATTTTAAAAAAATGAAAAAAAGGGGCGCCTGGGTGCTGGTTAAGCATCTGACTCTTGATCTCAGGTTGTGATCTCACAGTTTGTGAGATCAAGCCCCCTGTGGGGCTCATGCCGACAGTATGGAGCCTGCTTGGGATTCTCTCTGCCCTGCCCCCTCCTGCTGGTGCTCTTTCTCTCTCTCTCTCAAATAATCACTTAAAAAAATGAAAAAATGTAAGTTAAGTTTAGGCGGACTATACCGTAAAATAGAAGTAACAGGTGGCTGGGTGTCTGGGTGGCTTAGTCTATTAAGTGTCTAGCTTTAGTCCAGGTCATGATCTTGCGGTTCATGAGTTTGAGCCTCATATCGGGCTCTGTGCTGACAGCTCAGAGCCTGGAGCCTGCTTCGGATTCTGTGTCTCCCTCTCTCTCTGCCCTCCCCCCACTCACACTCTATCTCAGTCTCAAAAATAAATAATATTAAAAAAATTAACAACAACAAAAACAAATAATCCAGTGAAGAAATGGGCAAAAGACATGAATAGACACTTCTCTGAAGAAGACATCCGATGGCCAACTGACATGTGGAAAAATGCTCAACATCACTCATCATCAGGGAAATACAAATCAAAACCACAATGAGATACCACCTCACACCAGTCAGAATGGCTAACATTAACAACTCAGGCAACAACAGATGTTGGTGAGGAGGCAGAGAAAGAGGATCTCTTTTGCATTGCTGGTGGGAATGCAAGCTGGTGCAGCCACTCTGGAAAACAGTATGGAACTTCCTCAAAAAATTAAAAATAGAACTACCCTATGACCCAGCAATTACACTATTAGGTATTTATCCAAGGGATACAGGTGTGTTGTTTCGAAGGGCCACATGCAGCCCAATGTTTATAGCAGTGCTATCAACAATAGCCCAAGTGTGGAAAGAGCCTAAACATCCATTGACGGATGAATGGATAAAGAAGATGTGGTATATACATACAATGGAGTATTACTCAGCAATCAAAAAGAATGAAATCTTGCCTGTGCAACTACGTGGATGGAACTGGAGGGTATCATGCTAAGAGAAAATAGTCAGAGAAAGACACGTATCATATGACTTCACTCATATGAGGACTTTAAGAGACAAAACAAATGAACATAAGGGAAGGGAAGCAAAATTAATATAAAACCAGGAAGGGGGACAAAGCATAAGAGACTCATAAATATGGAGAACACAGGGTTACTGGAGGGAGTGTGGGAGGGGGGATGGGCTAAATGGGTAAGGGGCATCAAGGAATCTACTCCTGAAATCATTGTTGCAGTATATGCTAACTAATTTGGATGTAAATTAAAAAAAAGAAAATTAACAACAAAAAAAGAAAGAAATAGGGGACTCAGAGTCAGAAAAAAATCTCAATTCTATTCTCACCTCTTTTACTAAATTGACATTTTACTTTTGGGCAATTTCTTAACTGCACTGGGCTTCAGTTTTCTCATTTTGTAAAAAGAAATAATAAAATTCAATATGCTTCCCTGAAAAGTTAGTCACCGTGAGTTGCAAATAATATTTGTATAACAATTTTGAATTTATAACCTATTTTCACACAAACTGTGGGAGATCAAGAATCACACACTCTACTGACTGAGCCAGCCAGGCACCTCTATTTTATGTACTCTGACGTGGGTATAAACCTGTATTACATAGCACATTCAAGTAGGACCAAAATAAACACCTCAACTTAATAATCCAAAGGAAGGAAAAGGGATCGTTCTGTTTTTAATGGGTTAATACTAACAAATGGATCGGTAATATGCAATAGTCACATTATTTATACAAGTATATAATACTATGCTAGTCAATATATAATTTGAGTTAATATTTAACTATTTTGATTGTTCCATATAATTGTTTACCCTCCAGTTGGGTGTGTATGCCTCTTAAACCAAATAAACAACTTGCAAATATGGGTGAAACACCAGGAAAACACTATTAATACAGAGTAAAAGTAAGATCAAATGTTAAGTATTCCATACTTTGGGAAACACTGCATACAATTTCACTAAGGATGGAATAAATCAATATGAGGTTGGGAATAAATATTTCCATCTCTCTTTAATTACACAGATGTCATAGAGGGTGCAAGATTTCAAAAAGACTGAAAGAAGAAAGGAAATGTGTAAAAGAATATGGAAACAGAAGAAACAGTTGGAAAGTACTCCCAACCAAAGAATATGACCAAGAGATATATATGGTCAAGGTAGTAAAGAGGGAGAGAGTAAATAACAAACAAGCTTTCAAAAAGGGAAGAAAGAAGGGCACCTAGATGGCTCAGTTGGTTAAGTGTCTGGCTTCGGCTCAGGTCAAGATCTCAGGGTTCGAAAGTTTAAGCCCTGCATCAGGCTCTTAGCTGTTGGTGGAGAGCCTACTTCAGATCCTCTGTCTCCCTCTCTCTATGCCCCTCTCCAACTTGTTCTCTCTCTCTCAAAAATAAATAAAAACATTAAAAAAAAAAAAAAAAAGAGAGAGAAGAAAGAATGTTTAAAAGAAAAATATGTGTATTAGTGGGAAGTTACATGAACAATTTGAGCAAAATATCCTTCGGTCTTTAAGCATGTAGAATTATTAACAATTCTTACTAACAGGTAAAAAGGCGAACTAAAATTCGTAATTTTCTAAGCTTAGATCCCAAAAAGCAGTAAGAATTTACTTACTTCACTAGAGCAGCTGCTTCAGGAAGGACATCAGCAAATGATTCACGGAAAATGATTGCGTTTTTCCTTTTGCAGTTCTGGATGACATCATTAGCAAGGTAGAAGAGATTCAAACGGTGGGGATAGGCAGCTAGAAATGACAAAAGACAATAAATTAAACCAAATGAGTCAAATTACACTTAGTTCAATTATTCTAAATACAGTATTCTCAAACTGTGTAAACTATTATATGGGTATATAACAGATAAACAGAAAAATGAACTAATGGATCAATTTATTGAAACTGGTACCTAAAAACCTTGACTACTTCAGGTCAATTTTCTGTTCAAGGTGCTCCTTGGGTAGATTTCCATTTCACTTTGTAGATGTTTGGCACTAAAAACCTCATTATCTCTGGAGAAGCTAAAATGAAATTGTTCTCCGGAAGCTCAGCTTACTGCAAATACACCAGGGTTAATGGAAAGAGTATGGGCTTTAGAACCACCCGGAATGTGACCTTAGGCAAACTGCTTAACCTCCTCTACATTATTATTGTAGATAGACTCTTTTTTTTTTTTAATCAACTAGTCCACATACTACTCATACACCTAAATCCTGCTATCTGCTACTTACAGCACTAGGTCCTAGGACAAGTAATTTGACCACACACCTAGATTAAGTTTTTCAAAGGCCAAATCAATCTGCCTTCTAGAACCTCAAGCAAAACCACCCCAAGTTTCATTATATCCTAGACAAGTTTAATATCCTTTTGGATGATCCATCACATTTTCTAGTCTCTCAATATCTTATCTTAAATTCAGTGACCTCCAAGAACCACTCTTCTGTGCATTTTTTTTTTTTTCAACGTTTATTTATTTTTGGGACAGAGAGAGACAGAGCATGAACGGGGGAGGGGCAGAGAGAGAGGGAGACACAGAATCGGAAACAGGCTCCAGGCTCCGAGCCATCAGCCCAGAGCCCGACGCGGGGCTCGAACTCACGGACCGCGAGATCGTGACCTGGCTGAAGTCGGACGCTTAACCGACTGCGCCACCCAGGCGCCCCTCTTCTGTGCATTTTAAAATCCCCTTTTCTGACCATAGCCTCCCACTCCCCTTCTATCTGTTCATCAAGATCTAAGTTCTATATTTTCTCTAACTTTAGTCACTTTTTTTTTACTCAATTTTTTCTCTATCAATTCCACAGTCTTTGATCTATTATTTAAACCATTCTTTTATTAAAATGTTCATTTTCGGGGCACCTGGGTGGCTCAGTCGGTTAAGCGGCCGACTTCGGCTCAGGTCACGATCTCGCGGTCCGTGAGTTTGAGCCCCGCGTCGGGCTCTGTGCTGACTGCTCAGAGCCTGGAGCCTGTTTCAGATTCTGTGTCTCCCTCTCTCTCTGACCCTCCCCCGTTCATGCTCTGTCTCTCTCTGTCTCAAAAATAAATAAACGTTAAAAAAAAATAAAAAAACGTTCATTTTCTTTTCCTTTTCTTCCCTAATCTAGCCTTTCCATCACATGCATTCAACAAAATCCTAAATCTGGATCAATCTAAATCCCTTTACTGCACCTTTATTTCTGCTCCTGGATTGTGCTGGAGAAAAATCATACCACCAGGAGGACTGAAACCATATAAATCTAGTCTCCTTCAACTGGGCCCTTGCCACTACAATTCTACAGTGCTCCCACATGTTCTTTTTTTTTTTTTTTGGTAATCTTTATTTTTGAGATTGAGAGTATGAGCAGGGGAGGAACAGACATAAATAAAGGGAGACACAGAATCTGAAGACGCTCCAGGCTCTGAGCTGTCAGCACAAAGCCCAACATGGGGCTCGAACTCAAGAACAGTGAGATCATGACCTGAGCCAAAGTCGGGCACTTAACCGACTAAACCACCCAGGTGCCCCCCCTTCCACATGTTCTTAATCAGCATCCTCTTTCATCTGCTGTAAGAGTGATTTCAAATTTTTACCACTCTTCTCAAGCCCCCTGTTTCACCACATTCCTTCTCACTCTCAACAGATAAGTTTATACGCTACTCTACAGAGAAAGCAGAAGTCATTGGATGGAAACTCTGTTTTCTCAAAAAAATGTATCCATATTTAAACCCAACCAAATCAACTTACCTGAGTCAGTTAAGATCTTTTAGATTCAGGTATCTAAAAGAGTCCTCACTGTCTCCACTTTAACTCCTGTAACTATACGAGAGACTTTTTTTTTTTTTTTTTTTTGCTGTGCTTAAAATATGCAATCTACTATGCTTAAGAATTTTACACAAATTATGCTATTTCATTTATGTTGCCACCAAACAGCAATTACCAAGGTTACCAGTAAATTCCAAATTATTAAACCCAATGAAAAAATTTAAAATGTTACTTCATTGTGGCTTCTGGCACAATGTTATGGTAATGTTATGGTAATTCCTCTTTCCATTTCTGTCACAGCCACCTTCCTGGTTTTCCTACCTCTCTGGTTCCTTCTCCATATATGCAAATATCTACATATATGTGCAGACAGACTGCTCCATCCATGACCATCCTCCTTTAAATGTTGAAGCTCCCCAGGGTTCTCTCCTGAGCACTCTTCTCAATTCACCCATGGCACGATGTTTAAGATTTCAGGTTTTAAGTCAGATAGTTTGCTCCATTCCTGACTTTGTCGCTTATCAGCCTTGGGGTTTTTTATACTACTTAACTCTCCTATATTACACTTTCTTTTTCTTTGTAAAATGACAACTTCATAGAGTTGTTATAAGAATTAAATGAAGGGGCGCCTGGGTGGCTCAGTTGGTTGAGCATCCGACTTTGGATCAGGTCATGATCTCATGGTTGAGTTCAAGCCCTGTGTCGGGCTCTGTGCTGACAGCTCAGAGCCTGGAGCCTGCTTTGGATCCGGTGTCTCTGTCTCTCTCTGCCTCTCCCCGATTGATGCTCTGTCTCTCTCTGTCTCTCTCTCTCAAAAATAAAAAAAAAAGAATTAAATGGAACAATGTATGTAAAGCATTCAGGACAGTGCTTAGCACACAGAAAATGGAATGCTACCTGCAAAACCATCCACTTGTACCACTTTAACTCCCACCACTTATGCATCAATGACTCCCATGTCCATAGATACCAACCCTGGATTTCCCTTTATCAGTCAATGCACACACCCACGTCCATGTCTCAGAGTCGCCTTGAGCTTGATTTTTCAATATTTTATTACTAATCTTCCTCCTCTTCTGGTACTGCTCTTGTATTTAGCCAGAATTTTAGCAACATTTTTGGACTCTTCCTACTCCATAGGAGACCCTCACCATATTTGATAAGTCTCCAAGTCCAGCCAATTTTTACTCCAGTAATATTTGTCAAAGCTTTCCCCTCTTTTCCTTCTCTTCTTCCTGTTGCTCTTTGCTGGCTTCATCACCTTTTACCTGGACTACTACTGCAGTACCCTCCTAACTGGTACCTTGCCTCTAAGTCCCCTCAAGTTCACTCTCTCAATTGCTAAATTTGCTTCTCATTATCTAATTGTTTCCCATATCGAATGTGTCAACGACTTCCAACTGCTCACTGGAAAATGCCTAAACACCGTGGTCTTCATTTATGATCTGGATCTTACCTTCTCTTTCAGTCTCATCTCTTCCCCTTCAAAGTTCTATCTTTAAGGAAGAACTCACAGTTCCCAGAAACCTTGCACATGCGCTCAATCTCTCTCTTTGAATTTTCCTTTTCTAGGAGAACCCATCCTAAATATCTTGTGTTTTCTACTCATCCATGGGAAAAAGTTCAAAATTTTAAATTTAATTCATGACAGATTCTGGTCTCCCCCCATCTTATCTCTACTTCTTCCCCAAACAAACCTCCCCAAACTATTTTAGTGCAATTTCTTCTCAATGTAAAACCTACACTCTATAGTCAAATCACTATTGAAAGTCAGAAGAGTGAGAAAAATTGGCTGAGGTAGCCTGAGAAGATGCCTAAAGGCAGTGGGATTTGAGAAGACCAATCCTGAATGCTTTCCAAACCCTCCGCACAGAGTTCTTGCTTACTTGATTTCTTTAGGTGCAGTTTACTGACCTTAAAGGTGCAGTTTACTGACCTACAATTTGTTCTCATCATCAAGCCCCACCTCCTACCCTTGCCTTACCACCCATTTCAACAGGTTAATTCCTTTCCCTCCTTCAACTCTCAGCTTACATATGACATCTTCCATGAAGCTTCCCCTGACTCCGTAAGATAAGGCCTTTAGTACATCCTGAACCCATACCTGTCATGCATTTATCACATTGTAGTGTACTTCTCTGCAATTTCCACTAGAGTATAAGCTCCCCAAAGGCTGGAATTCTGTCTTGTTTATTGCTAAGTCCTCAATGACTAATTGAGTGTGTGGCAGGTGCTTAAATAATATATGTTAAATGTCTGATGAGGAAGTTGTATTTTTGTAGGCAGGAAGCGTTTTCTATGTGCTAGACATTTTTAAAGATGATACAAATATTTACTTAATTTATTTTTAGAGAGAGTGAGTGTGAGCAGGAGACAGGGGCAGAGGGAGAGAAATAGAGAATATTAAGTAGGTTCCATGCTTAGCACAGAGCCCGATGCAGGACTCAGTCCCTCAACTCTGGGATCATGACCTGAACTGAAATCGAGAATCAGACACTCAACAACCTAAGCCACTCAGGCACTTCAAGATGACACATATATTAACTGATATCCTTACAACAACCCTATGAGGTTGGTACTATTATCTGCATTTAACAGATGGAATGGCACGAACTGTCCAAAGTATGAAGTATGAAGTAAGTAAGTACTGAAGCTGGAATTTAAATTCAGACAGTCTGGGGGCACCTTGGTGGCTTAGTCAGTTGAGCATCTGACTTCGGCTCAGGTCATGATCTCACAGCTCACGTACCTCTCCCCCTCCCCCTGCCGCCGCACTCTGTCTGTCTGTCTGTCTCTCTCTCTCTCTCTCTCTCTCTCTCAAAAAGTAAGTATTGGGGCGACTGGGTGTCTCAGTCGGTTAAGCGTCCGACTTCAGCTCAGGTCATGATCTCACAGTCCGTGAGTTCGAGCCCCGCGTCAGGCTCTGTGCTGACAGCTCAGATCCTGGAGCCTGCTTCCAATTCTGTGTCTCCCTCTCTCTCTGACCCTCCCCCATTCATGCTCTCTCTGTCGCAAAAATAAATAAACATTAAAAAAAATTAAAAAAAAAAAAAGTATTAAAAAAAATTAAATAGAGGGGCACCTGAGTGGCTCAGTCAGTTAAGCACCCGACTTCAGTTCAGGTCATGATCTCACGGTCCATGAGTTTGAGTCCCACGTCAGGCTCTGTGCTGACAGCTCAGAGCCTGGAGCCTGCTTCAGATTCTGTTTCCCCCTCTCTCTGCCCCTTCCCTGCTCATGCTCTGCCTTTATCTCTAAAAAACAGGTAAACATTAAAAATAAAAATTAAAAAAAATAATAATATTTTTAAATACACACAATCTGGGGGCGCCTGGGTGGCGCAGTCGGTTAAGCGTCCGACTTCAGCCAGGTCACGATCTCGCGGTCCGTGAGTTCGAGCCCCGCGTCAGGCTCTGGGCTGATGGCTCGGAGCCTGGAGCCTGTTTCCGATTCTGTGTCTCCCTCTCTCTCTGCCCCTCCCCCGTTCATGCTCTGTCTCTCTCTGTCCCAAAAATAAATAAAAAACGTTGAAAAAAAAAAATTAAAAAAAATACACACAGTCTGGTTCCAAAGTCTATATTCTTAATCACTACTGATTTCTTTTTTTTTTAATTTTTTTATTTTGGGGGGGGGGAGTACGAGCTGGGGAAAGAGGCAGAGGGAGAGAGAAAGAATCTCAAGCAGGCTCCATGCCCAACTCAGAGCCTGACATGGGGCTTGATCCCATGACGGAGAGATCATGACCTGAGCCAAAACCAAGAGTCAGACGCTCAATCAACTGAGCCACCTAGGCGCACCAATCACTACCTACTTCTATTTGTGTCTCAGACCAGGACATGGGTTTGGCTGGAAGAACAGTGGGAGAATAGGCAGAGATGACAAATTCTGATGGTTACTATATATTGAGCTAAGAAAGTTTTAACCCTTATTTTGTGGCTAACAAAGACCATGAAGTTTTTATAAAAAAGGGTGTGTTAGAAAAAGCTGCAGGTAATTTTATTGTTTGAAATAATAAAAAGAGCTAATAACACAGCAAGAAAGCAACCAGACAAATCTATAAAGTGAGATATTCTACAGGGCAACTGGCCCAATCCATTAACAAATCGGTGGCATATGGACTTCAAGCTGTATTACAAAGCTGTATGTAATCATTAAGACAGTATGGTATTGGCACAAAAACAGACACTGATCAATGGAACAGAAGAGAGAACCCAGAAATAGACCCACAAATGTATGGCCAATTAATCTTTGACAAAGCAGTAAAGAATATTCAATGGAATAAAGACAGTTTCTTCAGCAAGTGGTGCTGGGAAAACCGGACAGCAACATGCAGAAGAATGAATCTGGACCACTTTCTTACACCATTCACAAAAAGAAACTCAAAATGGATGAAAGACCTAAATGTAAGACAGGAAGCCATCAAAATCCTCGAGGAGAAAGCAGGCAAAAACCTCTTTGATCTTGGCCACAGCAACTTCTTACTCAACATGTCTCTGGAGGCAAGGGAAACAAAAGCAAAAATGAACTATTG
>NW_026057585.1:1888856-1894426 GCF_023721935.1 Panthera uncia
TGTATACATATATACATGTATATATGTATATATATGTATACATATATATGTATATATATACATGTACGTATGTATATATATACATATATATATACATACACACACACACATATACACACACACACACACACACACACACAATGGAGTATTACTCAGCAATCAAAAAGAATGAAATCTTGCCATGTGCAACTACGTGGATGGAACTGTAGGTTCCATGCTAAGTGAAATTAGTCAGAGAAAGACAAATATCATATGACTTCACTCATACGAGGACTTTAAGACACAGAACAGATGAACACAAGGGAAGAGAAGCAAAAACAATATAAAAACAGGGAGGATGGCAAAATATAAGAAACTCTTAAATATGGAGAACAAACAGAGGGTTACTGGAGGGATTGTGAGAGGGGGGATGGGCTAAATGGGTAAGGGGCACTAAGGAATCTACTCTTGAAATCACTGTTGCACTATATGCTAACTTGGATGTAAATTTTTAAAAATTAAAAAAAGTAAATAGAAAAGGCAAAACAAAACAAAAACAAATCAGTGGCATAAAACGTAGTGGAGAGATGAAGGGTCTCAAGAGACAAAATAATCTGATGTAATTAATTTGTGTTCCTGAACTGCACAAAGGTTTGGACTAATCATCTGTAAATGACATTTCTGGATAAACTAAAGAAATCTGAATTCTGGCATTAGATAAAACGAAAATTTACTGAAAAGGAAATTAGAAAAAAAAAAACCATCAACTGCTCAATACCTAGCAGGCTATGGATGAAATAAGAACTCTGGTAATTAAAACTTTTTTATAATAAAGAGTCAACCTTTAAAAAAACAAAAACAAAAACAAAAACAAAAACAGGGGTTCCTAAGTGGCTCAGTCGGTTAAGCGTCTGACTTCGGCTCAGGTCATGATCTCACAGTTTGTGGATAAGAGTCCTGCATCGGGCTCTGTGCTGACAGCTCAGAGCCTGGAGCCTGTTTCAGATTCTGTGTCTCCCTCTCTCTCTGCCCCTCCCCAACTTGCGCTCTCTGTCTCAAAAATAAACATTAAAAAAAATAAAAAAATTTAAAAAACCCAGTAATTACAGTGATTTCATGTTAGAAAAAAAAATCAGTGAAAGAGATCAGAAAGGATATGGAATTAAGGTTTTTTAAAATTTTTTTAATCTTTATTTTTTATTTTTGAGAGAGAGAACAAAGAGAGAGACAGAGTGCGAGTGGGGGAGGAACAGAAAGATACAGAGAGGAACAGGGAGATACAATATGCGAAGCAGGCTCCAGGCTCCGAGCTGTCAGCACAGAGCCAGATGTGGGGCTCCAACTCACGAACCGTGAAATCATGAACTGAGCTGAGGTCGGACGCCCAACCGACTGAGCCACGCAGGCGCCCCAACTAGTTGTCTTGAAGTAATCTGCATTTCAGCCTGGACCTTTCTTTGAATTGCAGACTCAAATATCCAACTGCCTCCCCAACACCTCACCTTGCATGTCTAATTCACAGTTTAGCCTCAACATGTGACCTTCCAATCTCTTCCTCTGAACTGTCTCCTCCTATGGTCTTCTCATCTCAGTAAATGGCATTTCTTCTGGTGGCTTTTTTCAGCCAAAAATCTTGAGTCACTCTTGACTCCTCTTTCTTTTTAAAAATGAATATTTATTTTGAGAGAGAGAGAGCGCACGCTCCCAACACGAGAGTGGGTGGCGGGGGGGGGGGGGCAGATAGAGAGAGAGGGAGAGAGAGAGAATCTCAAGCAGGCTCCACGCTGTCAGCACAGGGCCCAATGAGGGGCCCAATCCCACAAACCAGTGAGATCATGACCTGAGCCAAAATCGAGTCAGATGCTTAACTGTCTGAGCCACCCAGGATCCCTTCTTTCTCTTTCATATTCTACATCCAAAGTCACAATGCAGATCTCATTAATGCTATCTTTAGGAAGTTACAAATGTGGAAAGGGGGAAGATTAGAATAAACCCTGTTACGTTGGGACTGTAACTGGAGTCTTGGTATAAACCTCATAGTTATATACAGAACTATACAGGGAAGAAATGTCTGTGTATACATGTGTGTGTGTATACATACAACTATTTCCTAAATCTTTCCACTGAAAGGCCTAGAAGTGATAATATCCCAGTATCTAATATCTAGATCGTGGTTTCAGAGAACCAGAGCTTCCTGGAGAAATGGCTGATTGGAGGCCAGGAAAGAAGAAGGTTCAAGAGCTTGGAACACCTTGAACCAAAGTAAAAAAGTGCTCAAAGAATGATGTCAAAGGACACAGGCTCTACCTTCAAGGGGTTCCTGCTGGCCAACTCTATGCAATGAACAAGTGCCAAGTGCCAAAATCAGTAATAGTAAAGGATTATAACCACTGAATAAAACAGCAATCCATGAATACATATTGAAATAAACAGATGAAGGGGGAAAGCCCTGCTTTATAATCAAATGCCAACTAACCAATATATAAGGATTGATGGCATTAAAAAAACCCAGCATCTCACAACCATCACTGTAAGAACTGACACAAGCAACAATAATCATGGATGTTAAAGCTAGAGAGAGAAAGTTTAATGCAGAACAGGAAATTTATAAAGTCTCAAACTACTTCTCCACAAAACACTCACTTTACAGTGGAGAAACCTTATAGGCAAAAACCATCTTAACCAAGTGACAGAAGTTAACATCACTATTAACAGGGCAGATCATGGGGCGCCTGGGTGGCTCAGTCAGTTAAGTGTCTGACTTTGGCTCAGGTCATGACCTCGCGGTTCGTGGCTTCAAGCCCCGCATTGGGCTCTGTGCTGACAGCTCAGAGCCTGGAGCCTGCTTCAGATTCTGTGTCTCCCCCTCTCTCTGCCCCTCCCCTGCTCACGCTCTGTGTCTCTCTGTCTCTCAATAATAAATAAATGTTTAAAAAAAAAAAAAAAGAATTTTAAAACAGGGCAGATCAACAGTATGTTCCTCCAAATATAACAAGTTAAGAACACAGCATCACTTCTGCAGTATGTTTGTCCAAAACTGCATAACCTGAACCTAATCATAAGGAAACATCAAACACAAATTTTTGGATAGTTTACAAGTTACTGGTCCAAGTCCTTCAAAAATGGAAAGGTCATAAAAGATAAGGAAAGACTGTTCGGACTGAAGAAAAATAAGAAGATGTGACAACTAACTGCTACACAAGACCCTGTACCTTTAACCATTATTGGGGTAACTAGCAAAATTCAACCGGTCTGTAGAGTCCATGGCAGTACTGTATCAGTGTTCATTCCCTGATCTTGATGGTTGTGCAGATATCACACAACAATCATTGCAATGTACTGAACTGTGTCTCCCCAAAATTCGTATGGTGAAGTCCTAAACCGCAGTGGGGGAGGAGGTAATTAAGGTTAAACAAGGTCATGAGGGTGGGGCCTTATAGGAAGATAAGAGTGTTTCTATAGGAAGAGACAGACACCAGAGAGCCCTCCTACTCCCAACACCCCTGCCCACCATGAGAGGACACAGTAAGGAGGAGGCTGTCTATAAATCAGGAAGACAGCTTTCACCAGAAGCCAAACCTTGATCTTGGGATTGAACTTTGATCTTGGGCTTTCCATGTTCCACCTCAGAAATGTGAGAAAACAGCGGCACCTGGATGGCTCAGTCGGTTGAGTATCCAACTCTTGATTTCAGCTCAGGTCATGATCTCAGAGTCATGAGATTGAACCCCAAATCAGGCTCGATGCTGAGTGTGGAGCCTGCTTAAGATTCTTTCCCTCCCTCTCTCTCTCTCTGTCCCTCCCCTGCTTGTTTGCTTGCACAATCTCTAAAATAAAAAATAAATAAAAAAAGAAATGTGAGAAAATAAATTTATGTTGTTTAACAACTTGTGGTATTTTGTTATGGCAACCCAAGCTTATTAATGCAACAACAGAAGGAGAATATCTTTGTTTTTAGGAAACAGACAATGAAGTATTAAATAGGGCATCATGGCTGCCTTATACTTTCAAATAGTTCAGCAGAGAGAAGTGTGTGTGTATATGGAGAGAGCAGTAAGAGATAAGGAGATACATGTTATTACTAGGGAATTTGGGTGAAACGTACAGGAGGTCTTCGCATTATACCACAACTTTAAATTTGAAATTATTTAAAACAAATTTTAAAAAAATGTTAAACTTTTATTATTGAGAGAGAGAAACAGAGAATGAGCAGGGGAGGGACAGAGAAAGGGAAAGACACAGAATCTGAAACAGGCTCCAGGCTCTGAGCTGTCAGCACAGCGCCCAACGCGGGGCTCGAACCCACGAACCGCGAGATTGTGACCTGAGCTGAAGTCACTCACCCAGGTGCCCCTTAAAACAAATTTTAAAAAATTCATAGATTCCAACTACTACTTACCACTTTGTTGGTCTAAGTCATAATCATCTTTTGCTTTAATTATTGTAGTAGCCTCCTAACTGGTCTCCCTGCTTCTACCTTGCCTCACTTCAGTCTAACCTCATCTCAGAAGAATGATCCTTTTAAAATATAAATCTGATCATATTACTCCACTATTTAAATCCCCTCCAATAACGTTCCCCTCCTTCAAGATCAAAATCTTACAATGTCTTGTAAGTCCTAAACAATCTGACACCACATTATTTCTGATCTTCTGTCCTGATCACCATTCATCCCATTCCAGGCACCTTACTGATAAAAGGCCTGCAGCACACCTGGCCTATGCAGGGTCACACCCACCTCAGGGTCCTTTAAGCAGCCTGCTCCCTCTGCTTGGCACATTCTTTTCCCATAGAGTCTCATGGTTTACTCTCTCATCTCATTCCCCCCACCCCCCGCCATTGCCTTTAAATATTTGTCTAATTTAAAAAAAATATTTACTTGGGGCACCTGGGTGGCTTAGTCAGTTGGGTGTCCGACTTCGGCTTAGGTCATGATCTCGCGGTCTGTGAGTTCGAGCCCCGCATCGGGCTCTGGGCTGACAGCTCAGAGCCTGGAGCCTGCTTTGGTTTCTGTGTCTCCCTCTCTCTCTCTGCCCCACTCCTGCTCATGCTCTCTTTCTCCTTCAAAAATAAACATTAAGGGGCGCCTGGGTGGCGCAGTCGGTTAAGCGTCCGACTTCAGCCAGGTCACGATCTCGCGGTCCGTGAGTTCGAGCCCCGCGTCAGGCTCTGGGCTGATGGCTCGGAGCCTGGAGCCTGTTTCTGATTCTGTGTCTCCCTCTCTCTCTGCCCCTCCCCCGTTCATGCTCTGTCTCTCTCTGTCCCAAAAATAAATAAAAACGTTGAGAAAAAAAAAAAATTAATAAAAACAAAATCTTTTCTAAAAGTTTCTCTTAAGTATAGCTTTACTGCAACCCAACCCAGAACTTTTCCTTTAACTCAAGACCCGTATATCTATCTACCTGTCTATTGGACATCTCCACTTAAGTATCTGAAAGACATCTCAAACTTAACCTGTTAAAAACTAACCTCTTGATGTCCCCCAAATCTTGTCCACTCAAGGTCTTCATCACTTAGCTAATGACAACATCATCACTCAGGGCACAAACCTTGGAATTATTGGAAACACACACACACACACACACACACAC